>NC_089861.1:20355000-20655000 GCF_036373705.1 Amia ocellicauda | reverse complement strand
CACTAGCTGCTGTGGGCCGCTGGGGGCCAGGGTGGCTAGCCTGGGGGGGGCGCCTGCCTGCCAGTGAGATTCTGGCGGAGATCGGCAGGTGGGCAGGGCTGTGACCTGGGCTGTGGTCTGGCCTGTGGCAGGGGGCCTCCCTGCCGGCAAGCTGCCGCAGACGGCCTGCGTTGCTGTACCTGAGGTGCCACTGAGTACACTCGGGCCAGCTGCAAGGATTGCTCCCTCTCCTGGAGGGTGTGTGAGAGCATCTCCTCCACAGAGGGGCCAAAAGTAAAGCCTGGTGAGATAGGGGCGTCCATGAGGTGAGTCCTGTCCACCTCAGAGACCCGCAATGCCTGGGACAGCCAAATCTGCGCCGCCACAATGGCTGCCAGGGATCGCCCTGTCGTCCCTTGCCCCCTTGCGCATCATCCTGACCAGCTGATCCGCCGCCGCCGCTATCTCCGTGATAGGGGGCAGGGTGGGTGATTTGCCATGTTGCTCCGAGTCTTCTGCCAGCTGAGCCAAGTACAAGGCCAGCAGGCTTGGGCTTCAGCCTCATACGCCCTCTGGAACAGTGTCTCCGTGACATGACACAGCCTGTTGGGACAGGCCAGGTCGCATGGCTCCGCGGACAGCGGAGGTAGGGAGACAAGCATGGCTATGGTGGAATTCACATGGGGAAATTCCATCAAGCCCACTTCTGCCGCGCCCTGGGTCCTGGCATAAGCCTGCCCTCTCCTGGCTAGGGCGGGGGCTGTCGCCGGATGTTCCCAGGTAGCCCTCAGCTCATCGAGGAGGTCAGGCAGCAGCAGGAGGGCACATGTGGGCTGCTGCGCGTGATGACTCCTCTCGAACCTAGAGCGAGGCGGAGCAGGATCAGAGGGCCAGGGGAGCTGGAGAGACTCCACAGCCCTCTGGATGACTGCCCAGAACTTCCTGTGCTTTCCTGTAGGAGCAGGGTGGGTGTCCATGCTCAACGGAGGAGGAGGGGTGGGAGAGACCAGCTCCTCCTCCATGAGCTCCTCCTCGAGCTCTGAGTCCTCGTGAGGACCCAGAGACAGGCGGTCCCCCTCCCAGGTGGCCCGTCTGCCTGTGCAGCCAGGAGAGCGCAGATTTGGTCCATCATGCTGTTGAGAGCGAGGATGGCCACATCACGCTCCCTGTCAGCTGAGCCTGACCTCCTTCGCCGATGGTGCTGCGGGGAGGAGGCCAGCAAAGACTCAGAAGAGGGGAAGGGAGCCCGGGGGCGTCGTTCCACCGCTCTTCCTTGTCGTTCGCGTGCACACGTGGGGGCGACGCCGCTGTCGCAGGGGGGGCAGCTGCAGTGGCAGGTGCGGGAGCGACAGCCAGCACAGCAGCGGGAGTAGGTGGGGACGCCGGCACAGGAGACGCGGCTGTCCCCAGCACTACCATCCTGGTGGAGGAGACGTAGGGGCTCGGGGAGAGGTGAAGATCCAGCGCCCCCGAGGCCCCCTTCACTCGCCGGACCTCCGGGGAGTGCGGACCTGGAAGTCGCAGCCAAATCTCACCCGCTGTCGGTGCCCAGACAGACAGGGCATAAGACTTCCCCACTCCAGGCGGGAAAGGTGCGCTGGCCGCAAGCAGCACAATGGCGGGGGCGAGAGGAGTGAGAAACGTGCAGCAGAGGCGCCAGTCAGTGTTTGCACCAGGGGCACACAACAACTGGAACACCTCTGCAACAAGTAGAGCGCCTAGCGGGCCCGCCGCTGTAAGTGCGTCTCCACCCAGAAACGTTTATATACACGGGGCACTGTGACACCAACCACTTGCAACCTTGCTGTTGCCGGACTGAACACTGTGTATACCAAGCACCAGCTGCTGGATAGAAGCACCGTGTAGGCCCGTAGTGACCGTATGTACCGGGGTTTCCGGGGACACCGGGTGACGCGGAGTCTGGGGGCCGAGGGTAGTAGACCACCAGCTGTAGCGGGATCTAAAACCGAGGCACGGACCGGGAGGGCTAGCAGTGCTCGTTCTCAGCGAACTGACTGTCGCAGTCGAGGGCTGTAGTGCAGGCGCAACCAGGTCTCTTATGACACAACGAGGCTCCGGCCAGGCAGCCAGGCCTTTGATTTTACTGTCACTGCTAGTGCTCCTGCTGTGGAGGAAAAAGCCCTGCGCACAAAAAACCAACACAGCAAACAGTCGGAATATATATAGCACTATATAAACACGACTATTATTTTTAAAAGGCTCTTGTGAACGAAACTGAAACCGAAAGCACAGCTGGACCTCACAGATGGGACGGAATCAGGATTAGCTATCAATAATAACTAAACACACACAAGACAGAGACGATGTGTAATGAAAAATGGTGGTGAACAACACTATGAAGTGAGCCAGCCAGCCGAAATACGCAGTTTGAATGTTTATTACAAACACAGACACAGAGAGCTTAAGTTCCTGAGTCCAGCGAAATGGCAAAAGAGGACTAACCTGCGCTGACGTCACGTTTTATATAACAGGAAGTGGGAAGAGACCTGTTCTGAGTGACGAGCGCAGGGGCCAATGGCAGCTTTGATAGAATGATGTTTCGATTGGGTTCCTACGGAAGTGCGCAGAAACCCCTCCCCCTTGGGCAGTGCTTCTGACTTGAAAGATAACAAGACTTACCACTAATAGTGTCACTGAGAGTTATATATAGACAATGGGTGATGAACAAAAGAAAAGGATCAGGTGAGTTCATGGATTCTGTCACCGGGATGATAATTCAATAATTAGGTGAGTGAAATACTGTTTTATTGTTTGGAGTATTTTACATTTAACAAATAAAAACAATTCAAATTTTTAATACTTATGATTAAAAACTTTTTTAAAATACAATTCTTAAGATCACTTAAAATTTTTAAAATCTTTGTGACTTAACAAAAAAAACTTAACTTTAAATAAACAAGTGCACAAAACAACAAAACAAACGTGATTAAAGCAAAACTGCTAACCAACATAAAAGTCAATTACATTGATAATAACTGAAAATGCACTGGACAAAATAAAAAAACAAAAAGGTAAAAATAAAAAACAAACAAAAAGGTCCAATGCATTTAAAATTAAATCCAAAACGGACAATGTATTTGACAAAAAAATAGAACAAAACTAAACCAAAAAAAAAACCTAAACAATTTGTGTTTTAAAAACAACTAAATCTTTAAAAACAGTTAAGATTCATTTTTAAAAGTCATTTTAAAAACAATCATTCATAAAATGGTTAAAAGATCTTGGACTCGGGCTCCAGCAGGGGGAACTGACCGTCCCCGGAGGTGGGTCCCATCATGGGATCCTGAGCTCCCCCAGATCTTGTATATGCCAGTTCTTATAGGCTTCCTCCTTGCCCCTCTGATGGACCTCCAGATTGACGTAGTCTCTCACAAGCACCATGCCCCTCCGCGCGATGACAATTGGGTCCAGCTCCTGCTTATTGAATAGACAGATATTCCGTCCCTCCCACAGGGCCTGCTTCACTGCGCAGATGACACGCCACCAGCACCTCAGGGTGGAAGATGTTAATCCCCTGGCAGGACCATATAAGATCTGCTGGGCGGTCGCCCACGCAGGAACGGCAAACCTGTGGAGGAACGGAGAAAACAGGAGCCAGACCCTGTAGGCGGAGGGGCAATCTCTAAAGATGTGAGCCTCCGTCTCCTTCCCCAGTGTAGCGTAAGGTACACTTATAAATTTCAATTAAAGAAGTGAATTTATGGTATCACCTTATCACGAATCCTGGAATCTTGTAGAACTCAATTTCTGTAATAATTGGACGCAGACACCAATTCCAAAGATATAAATTGTCAAATTTATTCAAAACAAAGACTAAATGTAGCACTACACTAATTATACAAAAGGGAAAAACTAATTAAAATTAAACTCTAGATCAACAAATCAAAGACAAATCACTTCCGTGACCAAATCAAAGACCATGGGATCGCATATGATAACACAAATCGTTAAACAAAAAAGGTTATAAACACATTGACTACAATACCGGTTAGTAAGACGAAGGTGAGTCTCTCGTTAGTATTATTAGTCAGACATTAAATAACTATGCAGGTTAGTATTTATGTCAGGTAACTTCTCGTTATATATATATCAGTCTCATTTACGTTTAGGTGCCAAGAAAGATCCTATCATTACTTGTTACCACAATTTCCCTTAACTGATTATTATTCAATGATTAAGGATAGGCAGGGCCACCAATAATCTAATGTCTATTAACTTGTGTCAATTTCAGACTAAACAGTTAAACAGGAATGAGAAGATATTTCTCGGCGTTGACAGATTTTATTTCTAAAATTATCAACAAAACAGTTTAATGCAACACACATTTATATTTAAGAAAACTAAATGATATTACACATTCTAGAGTTATGAATCACAGATTAACATTTCTAATTGATTTCTCAAATGTCATGAATCACAAACTCCAAACTGTTAAACTTATCTGAACTTCGTCGCAGAGAGGCCTCTCTGGCTTCGGGCTCAGATAACAGCACACGACACGAGGTCCGTGTGGTTTGGAACAAAGGCAGTCCGGTTCGGCTTTGTCCAAGAACTTCCACTCAGTCGATGCCCCTGGAAGTTGGGGTTTCGCGAAAGTAGAGTCGTTTCCAAACAGATTTTCCACTGGTTTGAAGGCTCCAAGGTTGTGCACAAAATCTTCTTGGCAAGCACCGTATTTATTTGAAGACAAAGTCTTTGAGGAAAGCAGGGCCCTGTTTGTTCCAAGGGTCAAGTTTCTTAAGACTCAAATAGCTATTTAAATGACTGACACTTTCGTATACAGTCGACTGTCAATTGTCCAGCTGTAAAACTCCACTGATCAGGTGGGCACAGGCGGGCAGCGCAGTCTGTAAAGTTCTTTATTTAATAAAGTCCTTTAAAAGAATTCTTCGTACGGCTCAATCTCCTTCTCCCAGTTTAACTGTTCTGTTGCCAGCAAAGACTTAGTTGGTTTCTGGTTCCGGTTCTGGCAACAGAGCTACAGGTTGAGCTGTGGCAGCGAGTTTCTGGTTCAGGTGAGAGAGAGAGAGAGACTGACTGTCCGCTGTTCCTTATAGTCTGTCAGATCAATAGGTGATTGGTTCCTGAGTTCTTGAGATTGGATTTCGGTTTCAGCCCCCAGTGTCCTATTGGAGGGGGGCTTGATTTATGACTGATGTCAATCCATGCCATCTTTTGGAAATGCCGGTTGGCTTGGGTTCGTAGCTCTATGTCGGGATTTCGGCTCTCATCCACTTCAAAGAGTTATTATCACCTACAGGCCCCTTTCTCCAGACATTTCACAGCAGGACTCTAAACCATTCGGCCCATTCTCGGTGCCATCCTCCCCAAAACTGTCACTTTGATGCAAACCAGTTCCAAGCTGATGAGCTAAGGAAATCTGATAACTTTGGGGGGGAGAGGTTTTCTTTAGATCAGTGCTTCAGCTCAGAGCCCAAATGCTCTTATCCAAATACACCCAACATAACGCTACACCAGGCAACCCTTATAGGGGCAGGTGTCATAAGGAGCTATGCCCCTTCTGTGCATGAACACTCGGGTGGGGAGACACCGACTCACAGCCATCCAGGAGACATCTTTCTGCGTATTCGTGAGGCAAACGTGCGTAGCGTTAGCCCAGATAAACCGGCAGGTTTCGGGAGGGAAATCTTCTATCCGGCTGGTCTCCTGGGTAGATCTCATCTGGCTACAGATGGTCTTATAATCCCAGGAGGCCAGCACGACTTTATGGAGGCCTACTTCGAGCGCAAATGCTCGGAGCGCCCTGTAGAACGGCGGGGGATCCCACGAGTGCGGCCTGGTGTTATCCATGGTGCAGAGGCCGAAAGGTCTCAGGCTGCTGGCAAAATAAAAGCGGTTCATAAAACTCACTTTCTTGCCACCAGCCTGGATGTTCTTGACCACGTAGGCCAGCCCCTGCGCCTTTATCAGCCGCACAACATCCGGGACCCCCCTGCCTCCATCCAGGGTACCCTTCACTATTTGCACTCTTTTCAGCCTCTCCATTTTGCTCCCCCAGACAAACCTAAATATAATTCTGGTCACTAGTTTTGCGACGACCTTGTCTGGGGGGAAGATCATTCCTACGTAGAGGAGTATCGGGAAGAGGATGGCCTTTACGACCTGCACCTTACCAGCCATCGTCAAGGTCCTTGTGGTCCAGCCAAGGATCTTCCTTTGGACCTTGGATAAGGCCTCCTCCCAGCTCCGGGCACCCGTGTTGGTCCCGTCGATCATGATCCCCAGAACCTTGATGGACGGCTTCACAGGGAACACAATCGGCGGGCCCCGGCCGACAGGCCATGCCCTGGAGAGGTAGACCTCGCTATTGGCCCTATTGACAGCGGCCCCCGTCGCTCTGCAGAAGCCGTCCAGCAGTTCCTCAACCCTGGCCACGGACAGCGCGTCCGTGCAAACCACGGCCACGTCATCCATATAGGCCAGGACTTTCAGTTGCTCTCCGCCGGAACCCGGGAGATGGAAACCTGCCACCCGGACGTCCCGGCGGATCGCCTGCATGAACGGCTCCAGACAGAGGACGTACAGCAGGGCCGACAGGGGACAACCCTGTCGGACCCCCAACCTGACCGGAAATGGTTTGGTCAGGTGGTGGTTCACAAGGACCCTGCTGCTTAGGCCACTGTTGATGATCTTAACCCACTTCCTCAGGCCAAGAGCGAGACCCATCCTCTCCATAACGAGCTGCAGGTATTCGTGGCCCACTCTGTCAAAGGCTTTCTCCTGGTCCAGGCTGATTAGGACCAGGGGAAGCCCTCTCTCGTTCAAGTAGGGCACGACATCCCTGAGCAGCATGGCGTTGTCGGCCGCCGATCTCCCCCGGGCACCGCAGACCTGGTCGGGACCCACGACTTGAGGGAGTGGCCGCTGCAGACGGAGCGTCAGTGCTTTGGCCAGTATCTTGTAGTCGGTGCACAGGAGGCTGACCGGCCACCAGTTCCTCAGATCCTTTGGATCTCCCTTCTTATGAAGAAGAGAGAGGATACTCCTCTTCATAGAAGGGGCCAGTCTACTCTCTCTGTGCACCGACCCCAAGACCTGAGCCAGATCTTCCTAAAGCACCTCCCAAAAGATCTTATAGAATTCAGCAGGGATCCCATCGGGACCCAGTGTCCTTCCAGAGTTAAGACTCTTTATCACCTGAGAGAGTTCAGTGGTGGTGATCTCTGGATCCTCCTCTGCCTCCTCGTCCCCCTCGTTGCGGGACTCCAACAGGGAGAGAAAGTGATGGATCAGATTTTGATCCACCACCTTCTGATCGTACAACTCCCTGTAGAAGTCCCGCACCACTGTCTCAACAGCCTCTCTGCCCTCCACCTCCTGCACCAAGGAGTGCAGGCCGCCTCTCCTTCGTTTTCTTGAAGAAGAAGCGGCTGCACTTCTCATCGTCCTCCATGATGCGGACCCTGGAAAGGACCTTGATCTTTTCTTGCTCCTCCCAATAGAGGGCGGAGAGACTCAGTTTGACCCGGGCCACCTCCTCAGCTAGGTCGAAGCCTCTGAGCTGTAAAAGACTCAGGCGCTGGAGGCGGGCGTTTAGATGGGAATATCTCGCCCGCCTCTCGCGAGCTTTCCATTTCCCCAGCTGAATTAAGTAGCCCTTGGTCCTTTTCTTCACCATCTCCCACCAATCTATGGGAGAATGAAAAAGGTCCCTCAGGGTCCTCCACTCCTCGAGGTGTCTGCTAAAGGTCTTAATAACACGAGGGTCATCGAGCAGAGAGGTGTTGAGATTCCAGACCCCAGGCCCCGACTCCCGTGTGCTCGGGATGAGCACCTCTGTCGTCAGGAGCCTGTGGTCTGAAAAGAAGACTGCCTCCGAAGACATGGCGGTCCTCTCCAGTGGCTTACTGAGGAGGACGAGATCTATCCTGGAGAAGGAGGAGCCAGAAGAACTCACCCAGGTGAACAAGGGGACCAGGTCCCGACCTGCGTCGCAGAGTTCAAAGTCCTCCACGAACGCAGCGAGGTCCCTGCTGGATCTATCGTTGCGGGGCTTACTCCAGTCTACATCCCTCAGAGCACAGTTGAAATCACCTGAAATGATAACTGGTAAGGTGCCAATCAGGAGCGGGCGTAGCTGAGGGAGAAAGAGGACTCTCTCTCTGGCTGGTGGGGGCATAGATGTTGACCAGCCTCAATACAGCCCCCTTGTATTTAAAGTTGTGCCTGGCCAACCTGCCCGCCTCAATAACCCTAAATTTTTTAACAGATATAAATTGGTTTTTCATGAGTACGGCAATCCCATCCGCTCGGGACACGTTGGACCCCGACCAGAAGGATTCGCCCAGGGTCCAAGTGTCCCGGAGATCTTTATATTCTTTTTGGAATGGGATGCCGCACTCCTGCAAACAGATAATGTCTGCTTTCATACCAGCCAGAGAGTTTAAAACATCGGCCCTCTTTTTCACCTCAGCAATGCTCCTCACGTTTATAGATATAATAGTTAAGACCATAATGGCAGTGAGGGCAATTACCCGCTCCGTAACAATCATGTAAAGAACCCCTCCTCTTACCCACTTCTCTCTTCTCCCTCACCTAGCTTAGCGCTCACACTCATCATTTCAACCATTTGCCTCACCGCTTGATCCTCTAGGAAGACTATGTGGGGGGCTTGGCTCCCGCCACCCGGTAAGGCTGGCGAAACTCCACTGGGCTCAGGGCCTGTGGTGCTGGAGGTTCTCCCTGGTTCCCTTGTAGCCGAGGCCCGACGAGCAGATGGCAGGGCAGAGGCCTTGTGTGCAACTGAGGAGAGGACGGGATAGACCCCGCTAGTCGTTCTTTTAACTAATGGTGGGGGAGGCGGTGGTCTCTCCCTTCCCGGCTGTCTGCTGCCGCAGGCCTCCTCCCCCAGCGCCAGTGACTCCGCCATTGCGGCCCTGAGGTCTTCTTGGCAGAAGACATTGGCGCTGACTCTCCTCTCCTGAGGACCTGCGGCTCTCCCACTACTGCCGGGAGGGCATACCTGACCCCTCCCCTGAGAGAGTCTCGGTCATGGGGCTGGAGGGATATTACTATTTTGGGGCCCGTCTTACACCAGGCTGCCCACTAGGGGGAGTGTTGAAGGCCCACAACTCTCCGCTCCGGACTCGGAGTGGGGTGTATAAAACTGAGAGGGAGAGGTCTCAGCAGCGGGGGGGGAGCTGGTGGGGGGGGGAGAGCTAGCAGAATTAATCCTCTTGCTCTTCGCACCCCCCCCCACCCATGCTTCTCTTCTCTGTCCTTCGCCTCTTCCCCGCCACAACTGTCCACTCCCCCTCTGCCTCCACTTCCGACCCAGAGTCGGAGAGGGAGCCTATGAGACTCCTGAGGACTGTTTCCTCTCTACCCCTGTCTAGGGGTATCTCCTTTGGAGGAGCCTCCACTTGATTTTCTGTCTCTCCACTACCCCCGAGGGCCCACGCCCTATTTGCATAGGAGGAGGGACAATTGCTAAAAAGGTGCCCTCCCCCACCGCACAGGTTGCAGGCCCTCTCCTGCTTGCAGGCCCTGGTCAGATGTTCTCCGCCGCAGACCTTGCACTTAATAACAGTGCAGGCTGCGGCTAATTGACCCAGGGCCCCACAGTTCCTACACAATTTGGGCATGCCATGATAGAAGACTAGCCCCCTGTTTGCTCCTAAAACTACGGTGCTCGGCAGGTGGCGTACTCCGCCGATGGCGGCCACTTCCACCTGCAGGCACATCTGCCACCGTCGAGCACCGGTCCAAACCCCATCCTCGTCATTGACCCTCTTGCTTTCAGACAGGATCTCACAGTGTCTACTCAGCCATACCTCTAATCATATTCTGCCACTGCTTCATTATAAAACTGGATGGTAACAATTTTTATTTCTCTATCGGTCAGGGCCTCCCTCAGGGACGTTCGCCGTTCGGCCTGGTCGGTCCCTGGGATCCGAGGCCTCTCCTGGATCCTGGCTGGTGACGTCAGCGGGGAGCAGTCCTGGTCAGGCCGGGCTCTGGGTAGATGGTCGGCCGGGCTGGGGCCCACTCCGTGAGGAGTCCTCCGACTCCTCTGGCTAGGTCCCCTGTCGCTCCCGGTCCGTCCCAATCTCCGCTTACCTCGGCCTCCGGACCGCTCCAAGGACCCAGGACTCTGCAGCTCTGTCAACCGGAACCTCCTCGTCTCGTCTCGTCTGGCCTGGTGGAACAGCTCCCTGCAAACAGAAGAAAAAAGACTGTCAAAAACAGTTCGAAGCCCCCTGCTGGACAAAGGTTTCTCTCACAATTGGAGGGAAACCCGAGTCCCATCTCCACAGTGTGCTGTGTGTCTCTCTGCACCGCTCCCACATCCCGTGCTCTCTTTGGCCACCCTGTCACAGCTCCACCCCCTCCTCGCTTCTGCTCTGACCCGGGGCCACCCCTCTGTTCCGTCCCACTGTCGTTTTTATTTCAAGCCTTGGCTTCGAGCCTGGATCAGGTTAGGAGTACATATACTCCTCGCTCAGAGTAGGAGGTAGAAGTTAGTCATAAAGTCTCTTACACTTACTTTTAGCTGGGAGTAGGATCAAATCTTAGGGAAAACGTTTAGCATATTTTCACGACAGTTTAGATTAGAATACGTCTCACTGTGATGTATTTTCTTCATTTTGAACTAAAAAACAAACAAACAACAACAACATGTAGACAAGGAATATGCTAAACTAACTCAACCTTTTATTTGTTTATAATTTGACACAAAATAATAGGAGTTTGCCCCCTATTCCTTCATTACCAGGACATTAAGGTGCTACATGGAATAAAAATGCTAGATTCATTTCACATTCATAATCACAATTATAAAATATACATAAAAGATCTTAAAATGTACCCTTCCATTGTACATACGAAATTGTTCACAGGTGGAAACATTAATGAAGGGGTTTACACCGATTCGCTATTTCAGACACTTTTAAAAAGACAAGTTTTTTCAGACAAATTAACATCACATGCATCACTGCGCATAGTTTATTATGAATATGCTTTGTAGATACATTTTCATTCAGTTTGCTGCTAATTTGTTTCCTTTTATACGTGTTTTTTCCTTTTATTTGTGTTAAAAAAGTAAGTACAATCAATCCAAAATTGAAGCGTGGGATTAATGAAAACAATGAAACTCCTCTAATCGCAGGTGCCTCAGCTGTCGCCTCCCCCTGACCTTCCAACGTGTACTTCCTGGGGGGCGTCCTGAACATCCAAGCCTCAGTCAACCAAGCCAACCACGTGCCCCTGAGGCTGTTTGTGGACAGCTGTGTTTCCACCTTGGCCTCTGACCCAACCTCTGAACCCAGTTACTCCTTGGTTGGGAACCATGGGTGAGGAGCAGTGCAGCTTCAAGCTGCAGCAGCTGTCCAGTGCTCCAGTGACCAGTGAGAGTGGTGTGCTTAATCCAAGAATCTCTCATCCTCCCAGGTGCCTGACTGATGCCAGGGTGACCGGCTCCAGCTCTCAGTTCATGCCGGGACCCCAGAACTCCACCCAGCTCCAGATGCAGCTGGATGCTTTCAGGTTCCATCAGGATGCCAGGAGCTCAGTGAGGCACTGTAGGGCAGCTGTATCCTTTTGCTGCTCTAGGGAGGTGTGAGTGCTGTGCTGTCCTGTCTGTTGGTGCCAAAGTGGAGTCGTGCTTCTCTAATTCTCCCCAGATCTAATGGTGACTGCTGACTCCCAGGCTGTGGAATCCATGAACAAGGCCTGCACTTTCAACACTGGAGCCAATAGGTCAGTGTAAAGGAGTGGGCTGGGCTGCCTGTGCCCTGCAGAGCTCCTGCTGACACCCCTGTTCCCCTCTAGCTGGCAGTCTGTAGATGGGAGTTTATGGCTGCTGTGATGCTAGCTGTGGCTCTGCTGCCAGATACAGATTTTTCAGGAGAGGAAGGGACTTGGCTGCCAGAGTAGGTGAGGCTCCCTTGCTCTATTGTGCTGCAGTGTTGCCCTCCAGCACTGCCTGACCTTGCTCTCCCTGTTGCAGCTCCACATTGGGAAGGTGATGCCACAGTTGCCCTGGTTTTGTTGGAAGATCCACAGGATGCCATCTTTCCAGTGGTGTCTGGAGCCCAGAGATCCCAGCTGATGGCAGGGGACAGCAAAGCAGCAGGTACTGGAAATGCCTGTGACCAATGCTGGACTGCCCAGATGTGTCCATGGCAACTTGCAGTGTAACCCAAACCGTCTGGGTGTGACAACATTCCCTTTGCTTCCATTCCAGGTGGCTCTGCTAAGGGGGGGATCCTGGCTGGTGTGATGGCTGCTGTGGGGCTAGTCTGCATTGTTGTGCTGGGGACGGTGCTGCACAGTAGGGCTTAACTACTGGAACTGCTTGAGCTCAATAAAGTGGCTTCCTGCATACATCATGGTCCATCTGAATGCTTCATATTATGGCTACATCTTTAGCTGGTGTAGTTCATAGGCTAACGCCACTCCATCTTCATATACACAATGGTGTTCAATTATTGCCCTGTCGAACACTGTCCTACAACAGTTGAACACTGATTTAAAACCAAATAAAAAAGACTTTGTAAATCTGCACTGCATGGATCTGTCCACTACAGGAGTTTTGGTGTGCTGAGGGGAGAAAGTGGAAGCCGTTCTGTGGGGTTTCATGGCTGCCCGCACAGAGCTGCGGGCAGTGAAGGCTTTAAGGGTCCAGCTAGATGTTCGGGCATCTATGACTAAATGTCAAGTCTTAGGTCATTTTTGACAAGTACAGGAAATGGGAGCAATACTCTAAAATATTTATAAAAGCCAGCATATGAGAGGTGTCATGAAACTGTATTTTACTAACATGAATTTCATTATTACAGTTCCATAATCCTGAGCAGTTCCTTTCATTTTTATGGGGCTTAATAAAAATATAAGCTTTACTTCTCCATGTTTTCATTCTTAAAAGCTTTTCAATATATAGGGGAGACCGGGGACAGTTTTAACATTTTTCACCCTTTATTTCATTAGTACTTCACAACCTTATAACACGATGGGTCAATTGCAATGACCTGAAAGCAGCCTTCTAACTGGAGATGATCCCGTGGTTAGTAAGCAGCTTCGTAGTAAACTAGTATGTGGGTTAAATATCCATTATAACAAACTTGGCGAAGTTAGTCCCCAGCTGTGGACTCAAAAATGTCTCCATTACAATGAACCCCAAAATCACTGCTGCTGCCCTCTAGAGGAGCCGAAGTATAGTTACATTTTTGTTTTTGACATTGACAACATGTAATGTATTAATAATGCTCCGGTATACACTGGTGAAATTGACACCACAGCTAACAAAAAATAAATAAAATAAGGAGCAGTGTACAAAATGTTAGTTGAAAGGTTTTATTATAAATTATGAAATCAATGAGAAAACATTCAACACTCTACATGAATTATTACCCTGATGGAATTGTAATGCAATACTATGTGAATAATATGAAGTTATCATATTGGGCTGTATGTAGTTTATAACCAACTGGAATATTAGTATATGCCAATATAGTACAGTATAGCGTGCCCAGGCAGGGCTGTGGTTCAGCGCTGAGAGCTCCAGCCAGGACCACAGCTCTGTACATCGGGGCAGTGTTGGGCTATAGTGTTGGAGGTACCAGGTACCAGCCTCCGCCTATGCATTATACCCTTTATTTTCTTTAAAATAATTCAGACTAACTTATTCAAAGTTTATAATGTAGATAATGTTTGAGTTTCGTTTGGGGAAATAAAATGCAATGGGAAATGCAATTTAGCAATATATGTTTGTACATAAATAAGTTTAAATTATATATATTCACAAGCAACAAATATTTCTGAAGAAACTGTAATATCAATTATGCTACAAAAACAAATTTTAACTTGATGAGCATTGGCAATGCACAGAAGCATTAGCATATGTCACCACTGCTCAGATTTGTTAGTTGAGGCGAGGCACGGCTTCTTCACTGACTTCACTTCTTGTTTGGTAGCATAACAACAAACTTAATCCTTATTACTGGACTAAAGCTGGGGATCAGCTAGTCTCCAGCATTGCTCCGCATTTTTTCATGGCAGTAGGTAAAGTTTAGAACAAAGCTGGGGATGATCCCAAGATAGTACCGTACTAGTTCGTACGCAACTTAGTACAGAGCACCATACTAACTCTGCAAGTTTGTTGCAATTGACCCATTGTGTCTACTACATTTTAAATTATGGTTTTAACAGCATTGCCACATTTCTTTAGGAGCAGTTCACAGTTCTGACATTTTCACAACAGTGACACTTTGCATTGGCCCCAACTAACCTAAAGCCTTCCTGCAACATTATAAAATTTTGTTTTAGCTGGATTTGCCATCAGAGGAAGATGGATGGAACAGCTGAGTATGCTGTATGCCCAGCTAACAGGGAACGTCCTGGGAACATTAGGGAATGTTCTATTTAGGTCCCAGAAATAACGTTCTCTCTGGGATGTTTTTAAAACATTCTGCAAACATACTGAATGTTATAAACAGGTCTGCTTTAGGTCCTGACTTTACAAAGCGAACCTGCACAGGACATAAGGAGACGTTCCCTTGTGGTCCCCCAGTGGTCAGAGCAGGAATTTCTGATTGCATGACATTTAGAAACGTTCCAGTTTGGTCCCATTTTGGTTTCTGTTATGACTTGACAATCCTGACATTCACAGGACTTTATGAAATGTCTCCTTATGGTTTCCTATTGGTTTGGCAGGACGTTATATTCAGGACATTCACAGGACTTTACGAAATGTCCCCTTCTGGTTTCCTATTGGTTATGGCAGGAAGTTATAGTCAGGACATTCACAGGACTTTAGGAAATGTTAGTTTCCTACTGGTTATGGCAGGACATTCACAGGACTTTAGGAAATGTCCCCTTTTGGTTTCCTATTGGTTATGGCAGGATGTTATAATCAGGACATTCACAGGACATTAGCGTTGTTCTTGTTTGCTTTTAGTGGTAGGATGTTATCATTAGGAACATTTTAACAGGGTTGACAGTCAAATACAGTAGAGGTGCAAGATAACAGAATGAAGTCTCAGACAGTAATTAAAAAGCAGCACACTCTTAAATCACTTCAATATGAAATCAATGAATTTCAGTTTCATCCAATAAGCCTTCATCAGGGTGTAGTGAATCTGAGATCATGCAGCAGATATACTTTATGTCAAGTGAATACAATGGGTAATAATGTTATTCAATTAGCTGACAAGAATGGGTATATTGAGTTTTAGTTTTTCTATCTTTAATTAGCAATCATCTAATTTCTTTAACTACAATTGACATTCCTCATTTATCTTAATTATCAACGTGAAGGAGCCCTCCCAGCTGCTTGATGGGGGAGAGACAAAGTTGTGGGAACACAAAGGAGTAGTGCAAAAAAAACATAAAAGTTAATTCCAAAGTAGGGCGGTGTTCAAGCAGGGAACCAAAAATCACTGTCGGCAAAAATAAGTCCAAACAAACTATTCAAATCAAAATAAAATAAACTCAGGACTCTCTGTAACTAAAAGCTAACTGTAACTGAAAATACCACAACTAAACAGCTACATACTTCGGTCTTAACAGAGACCAGGGTAGTATATGTACAAAGGGAAGTCTCTCTACTGAACCATCCACCCTTATATTGGTGCTGGCAGGCTGACTCCTCCCACCGTTCAAACCAACAAAGAAAACTATGAAATAAAATGTATTTAATAAAATAAACCCATTTAAATTAATAAACCCACAACTTAACTTTGTGTTTCCCATAAAATTCCCCAAACAATAAAAATAATTTCAATTCCGCCCCCAATAACCCAGATTCCACTGTTCATCAATATACCCCCCCCCCCCTAGATAAAAACTTGCCCTTGCCCGCTCCTTTACATACCATGCCATTAGTGGGCCACACACCCCTTTAATTCAACCAAAATGGCGGTGTACTCAGACATGCACGTCACTCCTGTAATCCAAATAAAATAAGGTTTGTACAGGATTTAACAAAGATCTTAATAACACAACTAAATTCAATGAAATGGCCGATTGCTCTTATCAAAAGGAGAAGTCTAAGCTGGATTCGTGAGGAGTGATATCATATAGTAAACAGAGAACAAAACCAGTTTAAGCCTTAACTTTCTTTTAACATGTTAGTCAAATATATTTACTTTTAAACAATTACAGGAACAGTCTTTCACTATTGATACTTGTTTTGTTGATTACTGGTGATTATACAGTGAGAAAAGATCAGGAGTGCAGTGACAGACAGAAATGACTAATTAGGTGATCTAGATTTTTACCTGTTTGGCAGGTGCTTGCCAGTACACCTGAGGGGAACTGTGAGGTGCACATGCACAAAATGAAACCCCTTCATTATTTAAGCCACAAAATGAATTACATATTGTGGCATGAACGGTGTAACACATGCATGGAGTTATGGATCCATACAAAATGGCATGAGATGGAATTCAACCCAAGCACCTCAGACCACCTATTTCTTTCACAGGATCATGTGGTTTCCACCAAGCATTTTCTTAATTTTTGCTCAGGTTTTCTGTGGAATTATTATTATTAATATTATTCATATTATTATTATAAATACTGACTGTGCCTCGGCAATGTAAGTATTAATACCAGCAGTAATATCATAGGTCAGCAACAGGATTCTGCAGCCGGCATTCTCAATCCAGGATTGGGTGTCCCAGTCAGACAGAGTTAGATATCATCAGCAAGCTGAGGGGCCCCTTCCGTTCTCACAGTAAACAGGAAAGGTGGGATTGGAGGGGCTTTCAGCTATTGCAGCCATAGAGAGTCAGAAGGGAGACAAAGAGAACGAAATAAAGAAAGAAGAAAAGAAAAAGGAAAGGTGATGGCCAGTGCTCCAAGGAACTCAACTCACAGACTGAGCCATGACCTGACCTGCTCCATCTGTCTGGACCTGTTCAAGCAGCCAGTGTCTTTGCCCTGTGATCACACCTTCTGTTTTCCCTGTATCTCGGGATATTGGAGGAGCTTGCATGGAAATTTCTCTTGCCCCCAGTGCAGGGAGATCTTCCCAGAACATGCCTACCATCACAACAGGATGGTAGCTAACATTGTGGAGAACTACAGCAAGGCCCGGGAGGAGGGTGACAGTGCCCTTGTTCCTTCTCCTGCCCTTTCTCAACTCAAAACCCTCAAGATGTGTGAGCGGCACAAAGAGGAGCTGAAGCTATACTGTGATGAGGACCAGGAGCTGGTATGTCTGGTGTGTGGACTTTCACAAGAGCACAAGAACCATACACTGATTTATGTGGATGAGGCCATGCAGAAATGCAGGGTGAGAGACACTTGAGGCCTCTGTGGAGTGACTGACCCTGAAATCAGCAGGTTAAGTTATATCCACTGCCTTGAGAACTAATATCTACTATATTACTGCTGTGTGTTATTTTTAATGTTCTCAGAATGGGGGAGATTCCATGCAATGTTTTTAACTAGTGAAGTGATGATGCGAATCTGTTGAATTTTTAGGTTTGCTGCATAAAAAAGGCCAGAGAGGAGGAAAGGGTAAATCCCTAATACTCAAGTAAATCATGTAAAATTATTAAAACATAGGGAAAACACACCCATTTCACATGTCAATGCTACTCAGATAATATCCTTAAATGATCACATTATGAAAGTTCAAGATAATTGGTCAGTTTATTGTGGGTTTCAAGATAAAGTAATTTGCTGATGGATGTTTCATGGTTAGCAATGGTGTTTTTCATGTTAATGGTAATATGGAGAGCTGTATTTTATTCTGTTATTATGATCTCCATATTGTTGTGGATCTGTTGTGCACACACACACACACACACACACACACACATATATATATGGTTGTGCACTATTCAGTACTCTCCATTGTGTTATAATCATAACTTAATAAACACTTGCCTGGGTTGGACTGTTTTGATATATAGCCTACCTCCAAATTAATAGTGTACTTGTATATTAAAATTAATTAGATGGGAGATAATTAGTCAAACTTACATTCAACTGACACATGACAGCCACGGATTCTGTGATGTAAGTGTCTCAAGTACTGTTCTCCATGCATGTAAACCAGCCTTTTAACCTTTGCCCATAATTTGCATAATGTCAGGTTAAAAGCTTCAATAAAGTACAATAAAATAAGACTATGTAAAGAGGGTCATTTCATTTTTGACTATACCCACAAATTGTTATTTAGACATAAAACAAAATAGGTCAAGACTAACCCATAATAAGCTGCAGCTCATGAACTCTAGCCTACTGCACAACAAATAATACAAGGATTTGGTGATTGACCAATCCTACATCTTTTACAAATTATACAAAATAAATGTCTACATACATATATACATAATATGTGTATTTTATGTTGATGAGAAAGTTTATTTTCTTTTAAGAGCTCTACTTTTTGGAACCTATGAATTGCCCTTTAACATTCCAGCTAATAATTAAACCTAAAACTGTGACAGTAAATCACATGAAATGCAAACAACAGGACACTTAAACAGTGAGCAGTGCACTAAAAGTAAGGTATGGATGATGAAGCAGAGTAGAGAGAGGAATTGGATTTATACTAAAATAGCTTTTTTGTCTCAATTTACTATTTGAGCTAAGTAATTTGATGTAGATTCGATGTGTATTACTATAGTGCAATACTGTCAGTGTAGTCAAAAGCACGAGTAACTAGGTTGTGAATGGACTGAAGTGAAAATGAAAGACTAGTATAAATGTCAGTGAAAGGATTTACAGTTACTTATTCAAAAACATCATAAGGTAAAGTCATATTGAATGGTGTTGGTGAATGTTTTCCAGACTGTGTTGGAAGGCTCTCTGGCTGCTCTGCAGGAGGAATTGAAACAAGCCCTGGATTGTGAACGGGAGACAAAGGAACAGGTCCAGATAATGAAGGTGATGCTATAGCATTTCTTTCAATTCCTTTCACACACTGCCTCTATCCTTTGGGATTTTCATGATCTCTCCTCTCCCTTTCAAAGCAAGTCAGGGATTAAGTAATTGAAAACCACAGGTCAGGAGAAGGTTTACCGAAACAGTATCTGAATATTCCCGTGAGCACTGTGTACTCAATCATCTAGAAATGGATGGTGCATTGTTCCACCCAGACACTGCTTAGATCAGCCCATCTGTCCAAACTAAGCAGCTTGGCAATGAGGAAACTGATGAGGGATGCCACTGTGAGGACAATGACAACTTGAGCTACAGAGCTACAGAGTTCAATTGCTGAGATGTGAGAAATCAGTCAACAAAATCCAGAACACTTCACAAAACTGGCCTGTAAGGCAGGGTGGCAAGAAGGAAGGCATTATTAAAAATAAACCATGTCAAAGCCCCCAAAGAACCTGTGTGATCATGCAAAAAGTTGACAAAAGGTGTTGTGGTCAAAAGAGACCAAATTGGAACTTTTGGGCCTAAATGTCAAGCGTTATGTTTGGCACAGACAAAACAGAGCACAACACATCTCCCAGTCAACATATCCCTAAATTCAAGCCTGATGGTGGCAGAATCATGTTAAGGGGATGCTTCTGCCAAGCAGGGACTGGAAAGCTTGGAAAGATTGAAGGAAAAGTGGACAGAGCAAAGTACAAGTACATACTAAAGGAAAACCTGTTTCAGTGCTAAAGACTTAAAACTGGGGTGAAAATTCACCTTTCAGCATGACAGTGATCCAAAGCACCAAAGCTACACTGGAGTGATTAAAGAATAAGAAAGTGAATGTCTTTGAGTGGCCAAGTCAAGGTCATGACTTGAGTCCTATGGAGAATCTGTGGAAAGACTTGAAAACTGTTGTCCTTAAGCAATGCCCAAGCAACTTGAAAGATGTTGAACAAATCTGCTAAGAAGAATGGGCAGAAATTGCACCAAGTGTGCAAGGTTGTTAGAGACTTACCCAAAAAGACAGCTGTAATTGCTGTAGGTGCTTCCACCGAATATTGATTGAGTGGTGTGAATACTTATACAATCAATATATTTCAGTATTTTCACCTTAGATTTTGCTGACATTTACTGTAAATTATCTTACCCTTAAAAGTCTTAATTAAGAGCATTCAAGCTTTGAATTAAATATTAAGTAAAAAAAAGTACTTTAGTCTACTTCATGTATTTTTCCTGTCCGGCAATGTGTTTTGAATGAATGTTGTTCTTAATAAAAACAGAAGAGAAGGGGTCTCCTGAGTGGTTTAACTGGTAAAGGTAACCCCATTATAAAGGTGGAGCTGCATTTTCCAATACTGGGCTATGTCATAGCCAACTGTTATGGTGATGAATTATCTGCTGGGGTTGGGTGGGCTCAGTTTTGGTTAGGTTTGCATTTATCTTCTATACAATGCTATAGCTCGGGTGGCTGCAATGGGAAACGAATCAGATGGCTTAGCAGTGGCTTCAGAGGACATGTGCTGCCTCCTTCATATCTCTACATGGGTTTACCTTTTACATTTTATGCTTAATTAAAAAACAAGCTGAATTTCAAAAATCACTTAACGGCTCTTTAATCTTTATAGACTTAGCAAAGTTACACAACGAATGGCCTAATGGCAGTTGAAACCAACATTAAAAAGAGGGAGATTCACGCTAGCAGGAAGAAAATGACTGTGGAGGACATCTGTACTATAAGCCTGCAATTAACTTTTTTTGTGATCTTGTGGGAGAGTAGGAGCAGACAGCAGATATGAAGGAGCGCATTGAAGCTCAGTTCAGTGAGCTGCATCAGTTTCTGTACCAGGAGGAGAAGATGATGCAGGTGAAGCTGAAGACAGAGGAGAGAAGAGCTCTCATACAGTTGGATGAGCGCAAAGCTGTCATCGGCATGGAGATCTCCCGACTGAAGAGGGCCCTCAGAGACATAGAGGAGCGGCTGAGAGCGCAGGAACCTGACACATTGCTGAAGGTACTACTCAGATACAATGGGGACACACTGATATACGAGCATTAACTGTATATAGACTTGGTGAGAGAGCAAGCAGCACTCATGAACACTGATTTGTCTCCTACACAGAGAGCTAGACATAGGTTAAGATAAAGCTATAAGGAAAAGGAAATGGGCTGAATTCCTTTGATTTAGATGTAGTTTATAAATAAACTACTAACCGAGACCTGGAATAATTTGACTGCTTATCTAAATGCTTACATCAATTCATTATGATATGAGAATGAAAATCAGAGAATAATGCAGCATTTTCTATAACTGAATTATCGATCAAACACCAGTCACGCACACTCCACTGAGTATCAGCATGTATTTCTATTTACTCAGAATGTATTTGTCTCTCCTGTAAAAGTTAATTCCTAAATATTTCAGTGGGATTATAATCAGGAATGCAGGGAGACATGGTTTTAAAATTGAAATACTTGTTGTCTAACTGTGTTTAAGGTCATTGTCATGCTAAAACAAAAGTGGTTTATCTTTATGATGGTAAAGAATATAGCTATATTGCTTTTGTAGTGACCTCAGACCATCCCAATACTTAATTTTGAATATTATACAATTACTTTAAATCTCTTGGTTGTTTTATCACATACAGGGGGTTACCAATAACAAAAGTGTCATAAAGAGAAATTCAGAAGAAATGTATCTTTGTATGTATGTATTTATTTATTTTGCTCCTTTTTGCAGAATATAAAGAACATTCTAAACAGGTGAGTTAACTGAATTGGATTTCATAATGGGACAAAGTGGGCAGCTCTTGTGAGAGGGAGCCGGGCTAACTGATGGTTTCCAAATGTGAAAAAAGTCAATAAAATAAATAAGAACTCTGCAGAGATGTGAACTTTGGTTGAAAACTACTGTCTTTTTCAATTACCCTTTCTAGCCTACGTATTCAAGTATGTATACCACAGTTACAAACATTTACAATAATAACAAGACCTTTGTTAGGTAGGAATAATGTACTTAATCCAATACAGCTTTTACATCAAACTGGACAAATCCAAAAAATATTAGGCAGTAAAATGTAGGAGTGAAATTATAAATAGGTCAGATCTCTACCTTAAAGTTAGGCATCACAATTAACTCCCCTACCCTTTACAGTTTACTTTTGTTAAAATACTATTTTCTTCTTCACAGACCTCAGCTGAAGTTTGAGAAGCCAGGGAATGTCAGTGTTGGTGTGTGTGAGGGGAGGTTTGCCGGCCCTCTTCATTACAAAGTGTGGAAGACCATGAAAGCAATCATTAATATCAGTAAGTTTAATTTAAATTAAATGTATTAAAAAAAGTATATACATAGATACTTTACTTCAAAATAAATCTCTCAGAACTCCACTGCATTGAATAATAGGAACAATACCTTAGCAGCTTATCTGCTCCTTTTATCTGACCTATTTATTAACTGTATCCTATTGTATGAAGAAACTGCTCTTTGGGGCTTCTTTTTGAAATACATCAATATTCTTCCTTTAACCAAAGGGGACTTGTGTGGGGTGGTTTCATTAATTTTTTTAATACTCTATTTCCCTTATATATAACATTGTTGTATTAAAAATAAATAAACAAAATACAAAATAAATAAATAAATAAATAGATGAATAAAAAAATAAATCAAAATATATGTATTTATTTATGTATTTATTTTGTTATTTATTTATTTATTTATTCACAAATTACCCTCCATATTAATTTACTGAATTGAATATGTACTTTGAAAAACTGACTACAGTTACTGGTCTAAAAGTCTGTTTTATAAGGAATATTCCATTTAATTCAAAAGAGACAGACCGTGTGTAATTTGTAACTGAATATGCATATTGCTGATGAATATGCAGATTGGTAATGAACGCATGCTGGTGATGAAATGTTCGTGACGAAAAGACGGGATCCCAGGAAAATCTGCTTGGGACTGAAATACACCTGTAATGGTGAAAGCATTCCATAATTATACGCTACACATTATCCGAAGTTTGGGGGAAATGTAATTGGAATAAAGCAGGAAAAACACTTTCAGAATGACAACATATTCTACTTAAATTTTAAAGATGTATATGAATAAAAATAATTATGAATCAAAACAAGTTAAGAATAGCAAGTGGTCCCAGGTCAGATTGTACACATTTAACTTATATAATATATATAATAATATACAGTTAGGTGCATACATATTTGGACAGTGACACAATTGTCATTATTTTGGCTCTGTACGCAACCACAATGGATTTTAAAAGAAACAATCAAGATGTGCTATAAGTGTGAGTTTCAATACTTGGTTGCAAATCCTTTGCAGGCAATGACTGCCTGAAATCTGGAACCCATAGACATCACCAGATGCTGGGTTTCTTCCCTGGTGATGCTCTGCCAGGCCTGTACTCAGCTGTCTTTAGTTCCTGCTTGTTCTTGGGGTGTTTTGCCTTCAGTTTTGCCTTCAGCAAATGAAATGCTGCTCAACTGGATTCGGGTAATTGTCCATCTGCACAATGAAGCACCATCCAATGAGTTTTGAAGCATTTGGCTGAATCTGAGCAGATAATATAGCCCTAAACACTTCAGAATTCATCCTGCTGCTTTTGTCAGCAGTCACATCATCAATAAATACAAGGGAACCAGTTCCCTTGGCAGCCATACATGCCCATGCCATAACATGCTTCACAGATGAGGTGGTATGCTTCGGATCATGAGCAGGTCCTTCCCTTCTCCATATTCTTCTCTTCCCATCATTAGTTGATCTTTGTCTTATCTGTCCATAGCCTAGGATGTTGTTCCAGAACTGTACAGGGTTCTTTAGATGTTTTTTGGCATCTAATCTGGTCTTTCTGTTTCCTGTTTACATCTTGTGGTAAATCCACTGTATTTACTCTGGTGAAGTCTTCTCTTGATTGTTGACTTTGACACAGATGCGCCTACCTTCTGGAGGGTGTTCTTGATCTAGCCAAGTATTGAAACTCATAATTTAATTCATGATTATGTTAGTTTGTCCAATTACTTTTCAGCCCCTAAAATTGGGGGGACCACATATAAAAATGGGTGTAATTCCTACACCGTTCACCCAATTTGGAAGTAACTACCCCGAAATTAAAGATGAAAGTCTACACCTAAAGCATATCTTGATTGATTCCTTTAAAATCCATTGTGGTGGCATACAGAGTTAAAATGATGACAATTGTGTCACTGTCCAAATATTTATGGACCTAACTGTATATCACTTTCTGCACTTCATAATTGTTGTCATGCCTCTCTATATAAAATTACACAGATCTTGGATTATTTACCATCATTGAACAAAGCAAACAATGATACATTGTTCCCTATGAACACATATAGAAGTATTTATTTGTGTTCTCTTTTGTCTTCAAGCTCCATTTCCCATCACACTAGACCCCAAAACAGCGAACCCCTGGCTAAGATTGTCCCCCTTGCTCAACTGTGTCAGGTATGAAAGTCATCCCAATTCAGTGCCAGACAATCCAGAGAGGTTCAACGCAGCTCTGTCCTTGCTCGGTTGCCAGGGCTTCAACAACGGGAAGCATTACTGGGAAGTAGAAGTTCACAGTGTTTCAGTGTGGACACTAGGCGTTGCCCATGAATCAGTGTCCAGAAAAGGTGTGGTCAAAGCCTTTCCTGCAAATGGCTTTTGGACTTTATCGTTGTCCTATGGTGTGCAGTACATGGCAGGAACATCACCACCTACCATACTGTCCCTGGATATAAGGCCCAACAAGATAGGAGTGTTCCTGGACTACAAGAGAGGGCTGGTGTCTTTTTACAATGCTGATGACATGAGTCACCTGTACACCTTCAATGATAAATTCACTGAGCAGCTCTTTCCTTATTTTAACCTGGGCTTTCTAGACAAAGCCAATGAGAATGAGCCCCTGAAAGTTTTTCTTCCCCAGCTGTGAACAAAAGTAGGAAACTGCTGATATCGTCATTGTCTGGAGTACTCAGTTACCTCATAGTTATCTTTGTGTCTCCAACTGAGAGAAGCTAAAAAGCATGTCATTGTTTTACAAGAATCAAACAGTCTGAAAGTCAGACAGTTGGGTACTTTCTAATGTTCAGAATCCATATAGAGTGATTATGTTTGTTGGTTATAGTATTTTGGAAAAGGAATTGTGGACTATTATTGTTATATCTGTTACTTGCACTTTAAAGTTCTAAATTTCCTATTTCATAGTGTCAGATGGTTTGATATTCTGCTTGATACATATTCGTCAATAGCCTAGTTCATATATCAATTAAAGAAAGAACAATCCTAAAAAATGCCCAATACAAATTCTGATCATTTAAATGTAAAGGTTAAATGGTTTGCTCTTATCGAATCTTGTAACATTTAAGTTTCTCATGTTCTATTATTTTTCCTAATTTGTGGGTGTTTGATAGATTAACAAAAGAAGAGGACATCAGCTGGGGTAAATGCTTTATCTACACAATCTCTCACTACACAACTTTTCATCCAAGAAGGACAGTAGCTTCATATATTTACTTTTTGAGTTATACAAAGAACCTCTTCTGTGCAAGAGTTGATATTTTTATTTGTATTTGTTTCACATCTATAGGAGCTAACACCTATAAGAAATATCACTTTTTCAAGTTTACATGGTAGTCGTGACTCATGTATTCCAACAGCATGTGGATTGTATAACACATCAGTGAATACATCTACTGATATGAATCTTTTCCATGATCTCCATAAGAATATTTGGCACTAGTATTCACAACTCCCAATGTCTCACAACTGTTCTCCATATTCTTAAAGCTCCTGTAAGTTTCCTGAATTTGCACTGTTCTGCACTTTACCTGCTCTTATATAGCACTCAGATCTTTAATTATTTGTATATTCTCTCAACAAACTTACCAGTTCTACACCTTATATTCTCTTACATTTGTAATTTTACTTGCTTTAATATGCATTGTTATATCTTGTGTCGGACTTTGTTATATACAATTGTATTTCTTGTGTAGTAATGTCAGCATGGTTAACGCCATGTACTAACCAAATGTTTTAATGTGACAGAGTTTAAGTAAATTATGTTATTGATTCCTTTATCTTGATTTTAAATTATCTTTATTGCATTTATTGTTCATAATTCTGGCACTTGCACGTCAAGCAGGTTCTTAAATTCCTGATCCTAAGCATTGTGTTTCTTTGTTTGTAGGCCTCACCCACAACAAACCAGACATAATACTCAGGATTGTTAACATTATAATACTGTAACAGTATCTAAAAGGGCAGTAGTTTCCAACCAGCAAGTTACAAGGAGTAACTGCACTATATATATATATATATATATATATATATATATATATATAGAGAGAGAGAGAGAGAGAGAGAGAGAGAGAGAGAGAGAGAGAGAGAGAGAGAGACATATTCAGACTGGTGAGTGTCATCAAGAGACGGGCTTGTGTCAGCAAGAACTACACAGAGAGAGATATTATAGTAGGGTTGCAGTGCATAAACCCCTCATTACAAAGACAAATGCACATTTGAGAGATCAGTGGTGTAAAAACCATAGAGGGAAGAGTCACTGCAAATCATTACAAAATTATTCTGAGTAATCACCTTTATCCTGTGGTGACACATTTCTATTATGATGGGAGTGGTCTCTTCCAGGATGACAATGCTCCCGTCCACTGGGTACGAGGTGTCACTGAATGGTTTTATGAGTATGAAAATAATGTGAATCATATGCTATGGTCTTCACAGTCACCAGATCTCAACCCAGTTGAATACATATGGGAGATTTTGGACCGACATGTTAGACAGCGCTCTCCACCACCATCATCAAAACCCCAAATGAGGGAATATATTTTGGAAGAATGTTATTCCATCCCTCCAGTAGAGTCCAGAGACTCGTAGAATCTGTGCCAAGAGCATTGAAGCTGTTCTAGAGGCTAGTGGTGCCCAACACCTTAATGAGACACTGTATGTTGGTTTTTCCTTTAATTTGTCACCCGTCTCTATGTGTAAAATATATATATATATATATATATATATATATATATATATATATATATATATATATATATATATATATATATATATCATAGTTTAGGGGGGTTTAGAGTTTTACTGCCACTAACCTAAATCACTCAGAAGCATCATTCACATCATGAAATGTGCTTTGATGAAATGTGAAAAATGCCCAATATCTATAACAGCAGCATAAGACAAATTAATATAATCACAAGACCTTGTTAGGTAGGAATGATTTACTTAATTCAATACAGCTTTTACACCAAACAGGACAAAGCCAAAACATATGAGGCAGTACAGTTTAAGAGTGAAAATATAAATAGGTCAGATCTCTACCTGATAGTTAGGCTACCCTACTTTTCAGTGAAAGTATATATTAAATGGCTATATCATATAATAAAGTTGGAGTTTCCTAATGCACTGTCATCATATCTGCCAATGTGTGTGGAATCTCAAACTACAAGCAGTAACACCCTCATCTTCCAATCCAAATACAGTCCAGGTCCAGGCTTGCTTATTTTAGGAGATTAGTGCTTCTCCATTGATGACTGGTAGTGTAGTGTAATAGTGGGATTATGTGGTATCAAATCGTTAAAGGCTTTAATGATTAACTTAATAAAAGTTAATTTATTTTACTTTCAACACAGCCTGTTCTGTGAAATAGTGTTCGTTTTGTGTAATTATGTCTGTAGCATACAGGAATACAGTATAATTATAAGTATACATATTGTCTCATTATAAAACTTCACGCAGTTTCATCGCATGACTATCAAATCTGTCACACAAGGATCCCTGCTGTGTTTACATACGGCTTTTCCGCCACCAAACTAGGCGCCTTATGACTTGTGAAACAGGATCACGTGTCCGCCATCTTGACTTCGCATCCTACTCCCGTGAGGCAGGAGCACTGAGCCACAATGGCGTACGTTTCTCACCGTGGCTTTTCTCGATCACATGATAGAGCCATAAAGTCACATGACATTCAATTGTTTTCCTGTTTTCCTGGTAATCTCGAAGTTGAATATAGTGCCTGAAAGACAGTCCAAATGGAGAGCTCCGAGCGGATAGAGACGCTGCGATTCAGCGGTAGAAGAGACCGTGTCGTTTTCGCACGAATGATCGCGTTTTTAACATTTTTAACTCTGCCTGTGTTTGGAAACTTTGGTCAGGTAGGAAGAAAACTCCTTCGTTATGATTAGTATTATTAATAGTAGTGCTGTTCTTATTGTGTGTGATATACATATTTAATGAATTAACAAATAATCCACTTAATTAAGCAAAAAGGTTTTGTTCGTCAGTCGTTATAAATTGAAAAGTGAATGCTTCCCTGTAACATCTGCTTGATGTTTGCTGTGCAGAAACAGGGTTGAGGATCAGAGCTCAAATAATTGCTTAAATAAATGTCATGAATCTGTTAAAGTTGCATTTAAATTTCTTGTGTACATATTTAACAGGATTCACATGTTACATAACGCTATGCATTGTGGTAACCCGTAACAGGAACAATAAAACGTGCAGGAAATGTAGATATTAAGAAACAAGGTTATACTGTGACAATGTCAACACATACAAAAACAAAATTCTTAAGTTTTTTAATTTAACACATTATATATATATATATATATATATATATATATATATATATATATATATATATAGCAATGCAGCATGAAATTATAGTTCTATATAAAATCTTTAAAATTACACTCACAAAACAAACATTGTGTGTCTGTCATGGATGAATTTATGACCATGTAAATGTCCAATTTTGATGTTCTCATGAGTAGGATGTTTTTCAGTAATACAACTAGCCATTTCTCAGAAAAGCACAACCATAAATATAAAGCGTAAGCTACTTAAAATTATAAGAATTTGTGTGTTGTATTTTTCCGGGTGCAGTAATTGACCTTTATCCGTTGGCTAAGCAAGCAACTCATTGTTTTGTTAACTTAACCTTTTAAGCTTGATGTCATATCATGTTGTTTCTTCCCAGTATAACAATTGCAAATCTTAATAAGATGTAATAATTTCTTGGTTATTATCACTATAAAATGAAAGGAGGCAAAGTTAACAATCCAGTCAGTCAACAGTATTGGTTTATTTAATATGGAATGACCCTTAAATCTTACATTTATCTACGAATGAAAAAAAACTATATATTCCTGTGTTTTTTTACATTTAATAATTGTAGTCATTCTAGGTAAATACTTGGCAGCATGCTTGTCTGCAGCAATAGAGTAAAGCCATATATCCAAATGGTCTAATTATAAAACTTCCATCACATGACTTTCAGAACTATCATACAAGGATTCCTCATGTCATTGCATAGCAATAACACTGCCTGAACACAAACCTGTGAACTGCATCTACACACCAGCCATCTTGGGCTCTCATTATGCTTCCGTCACTGTGTAGCCATAATGCCCCTTGAATCTTAAGTGTATCTGTTGGTCTCTCTGAATGATTTGCAGATGTTTCAGAATTCTTTAGAGATCTTGATTGATCTCTAAATGCAATTTGAGATGACAAAATAATGCATAACAATACTATTGTATGTATTATAAAATATTTGACAAGAAAAACGAAATGGTGATTTCAGGGTATTTGTTGGTGAATTTGAGATCGTTCAAAAATACATTTTTAAGAACTATACAAAAAATGCAATATAAAAAAAATAATGGTACGTCAAGGTAATAATATGCTCCATTATTGGTATTTTTGTTTATCTGAGCAGGTAACGATAAATGGGGTCACAGCAGTTCAGTGGATTGGACTTACTGAAAATGTTGTGGGATGTTGATGATCAGCAGTTTATTGAGGAACAAGTGGACAGCACAATGAACAAATCTTTCACTCTTAGTCTATCTTCTTGTTTTAATCTCTGTGAATTTCTTGATATATCTCTCTATAATTCCAGGTCAACCCCTTGGTGTACGAGGAACAGCTGCTGTGGGTCAGCGGCGGGGCGGGAGCTGTAAACACCTATAGGATCCCCCTGGTGTCCTTCACCCCACAGGGCAGCCTGCTCGCTTTCTCTGAGGGAAGGAAGAGTTCTGCCTCTGACAGTGGGGCCAAGTTCATTGCCATGAGGCGTTCGACGGACAGAGGTCAGTCTGTTTATCAATGTATAGGTTTTGTTTTCCATAAATGACCTGTAGCAGTCAGTCAGTCAGTCAATATGTTTCAACCCACCTTTTCATCTACTGTGCTAAGTCATTTTATCAAGTTTTATTAATTTCTCTCTCTCTCGGTTTTGGTGTAGTGGTTCCAGTGGTTTAAGGATTTTAGTCCGTGGATCTGTGCTACAACCTAATTTCCCTTTGGCCCAAGGACATTTGCATGTACTTTTTTGCCTTGTCCACATAGGTCATATTTTAATAGTCCATTATTTCACTCTCGGATTAATCAAAGTCACTGTAATGTTCGATAAGTGAGCCTGTATCACTGTTTGTATTACTCTTTCCTTTTGTACTGCTTTCATCTCCTTTCAGTTTTAACTATCTGAACTCAAAGATAGGATAGGAGGATAGGAGCATGATGTCAACATAACAAACACATACACAAATAGGTTAGACTATAGTGTGTCTGTCTCTCTCACGCTCTCGCTGTTAGGTGCAACATGGAGCCCTACTTCCTTCATCGTTGATGACGGGGGAGTGGCTGATGGATTGAATCTGGGCTCGGTGCTGGTGGATGAGGAAACAGGCTCTGTGTTTGTCATGTACACTCTGTGCCCTCACTACTACCAATGCCAGGTGTCCAGCACCATGATCACTCAGAGCACTGATGATGGGCTGAGCTGGAGCCATCCCAGGAACCTCTCCACTGAGCTGGGAACCAAGATGTTCATGCCAGGGCCGGGCTATGGCATCCAGGTATGAAGACCAACTGGAAAGGGAGAATCATATACTAAAGAAATGTCTTCGTAGTATTGAGTTTTCAAACACAATACAGATCTCATCTCATAAAGCTGGTTTATGATAAGTTGTTTTGTAACTGTGGATGATCTCAAATGATCAGAGCAGCCTCAAAGAGTGTGTGCCATTGCTGCCAATGCAGTTCGGAAAAACAGTATTGCAAGTTTTTTATTTTTTATTCATTTATCATTTTAAGAGATGTATTTTAAGATGCCCGATGTGCACGATGGGTCAAATGGCCTCCTCCACATTGTTATAGATGGGTAATTGAGAAAAGATTCCATTATCTGTTTGGTTTTAATTACCGATTATGTAATTAGTGTGAATATTTGTTTCATAATAAAACTAATTTGAACACTTAAAATACAAATAACACACTTTTAATGGAACAAACGCACAAAAATGTTCATTGACTTGTTCTGAAATAATTGCTATGTAACAGTAAATAAACACTCAACATCCTTGGTCAATTTAAGGACATAAATTAAATAAAAACATTTTCAGATTATACTTACATTTTTTTTATATGGCACAGCCTGTAATGTAATGAATATGGAAAATACATTGAATATTAATCATTCTGCCTTCCACAGCACAATTCCTAAAAATCCCAGTAGGTGGCAGGACTAGGACATAAGCATCTGAAAACCAGAATCATATTAAGTATGCTGAGGCAGGTATATTGATGGGAGCACTAGTTCTGGAGACTAGTTAGCACAGCTTTATAACAAACAACAAATGTATAGAAGTGGCCAATTCAGCTAGTTACATGTGCCCATACATTTTCAGTTTTCATTAACAAAGCCATATCCTGGATGATGACACAATGTACAGATTATTATTATTATTATTATTATGGAATATTTTATTTCATCATCATAATAACAGTAATGAAAATGAAACAGTAAGGATCATCTGAAGGTACAGCAGCACTGTGATTTCAATGTAGGAGTTCAACTTTACTAAGTGGTCCCAGGCACAGATTTACATAGTTAACTCAATGGGCAATCTCTCTCTTTGACTCATTCTAGAAGCGCCTTCCCCCAGCTAAGGGCAGGTTGGTCGTGTGTGGTCATGGGACGATCCAGGGGGATGGGGTTTTCTGTGTGCTCAGCGATGACAATGGTCGTACCTGGAGGAATGGCGGTGCCATGAAGAGCATCCCCTATAATCAGCCAAAGAAAGCCGGAGACTTTAACCCTGATGAGTGCCAGGTCAGGCCTTCTCCAAGATGCCTCCTTCTTAGTCATTCAAGGTCTACTCATTCGAGTCTACACCTGGACTCAAACAGACAGGCCGCGGTGCACTTAAACGTGTGCTCCTTAGAGTGAATCCTCCAATATTAAATCTTCTGTGTAACAAAGCCAGATTATATCTCATGGGCAATGTGACTTTCAGAGGGTCCCTCGTGCTCCTCTTTCCTAGTTCCATAGTGCAGTGTCCACAATTCTTACACATAACCAAAGAGTAAGATGGCTCAAGTAACCTCATTTGTACCTATTATGCTATTATCAGCAACCTGCACAGTAGAGCAATAAAGTCTCTATTAACATCTCCCACCTGTGTTTCATTCTCCCTCTCTAGCCAGTGGAAATGCCCGATGGCTCAGTGGTGATTAATGCACGGAACCAGAACACGTATCATTGCCGCTGCCGGCTGGTAATGCGCAGTGATGATGGCTGTGAGACTCTGCCCCTGGAGAACCTGCAATTCGACGAGGTCCTGATCGACCCCGTGGTGGCAGCCGGGGCCCTGCTCAAGAATGGAGTCCTGTTCTTCAGCAATCCTGCTGATTCACATAACAGTAAGAGACTGATAGGGAGAAATGTACTCCCTCAATAGACAGGCAGACATGGAACACTGAGGGCCCGATTTAATTTGAATAATACCAAAATACTTTATTCAGCAATAACAAAGCACTCTGGAGATGGCCAGTAGGGAAGATGCGTCTAAAGTTTTGCTATGCTATCATATAGAAGGTTACTCCCTTTGGTTATCGGGCAACTACACAATGTCAATGAGGTAGCCCAAACTTTATCACAGACTTCTGCTTTGTCTTCAGTTCTCTCTATGGCCTTGGATGATTTTTTTTATTTTTTTCAATAAAATCAGCTACACAGAACTACTGCAGCTGGCCTCTCCGGAGCAATGCATAAAGCTGAAATTCCTACATGGGTTACACAATCTTGCTACAAAAATAGTGCAACTATAATATTTTTTGCATCTATCCAGGAGTGTGGCTTTATGTCAGGAAGTGTGTTAGGATGCAGGATTGTGTAGTTCATGTGCGTGTTATGTTTTACTTGCAACATTTCACTCCAGACAGCTAAGAATATTGACATTCCTGAAAATGTCACAGAATTGCTGAGTCCACATTGAAACTGTCCAGGCAAAGGGCAAATACAACATTGTTCTGTTTTTGTAGAATAGTTCCTGAATGTGTGGAGCCTAACAGAGTAAATATACATGCACAATACTTTTGTGTTAAAAAAAAAAAAAAAATATATATATATATATATATATATATATATATATATATATATAATCTCTATATATTGATTTAGAAAAATAAAGTTGGTAACTGCCTGGGTCAGTACTTTGCTTAAATATTTTTAACATATTGCTTTAATTACCTAACACTTATAATAATTTAATCTTTATTCAAAGACAGCTCAGGCCTAGATTATGCATTTTGGGCATTGTTTAGTGTTAATGCACTGTAGTTTTCAGAATTTTGTTGTGATTTTATGTACTTCTCTTGTTTTTTATGCTCTGTGCATTACTAAGGCTACATAGCATTTACTCAGTGTGGCTGTATTATGTTTCCTCTTGTTCTCTCTCTCTCAGGAGTCAATTTGACCTTGCGTTGGTCCACTACTAATGGTTCGACTTGGGAACCACAGACAGTGCAGTTGTGGGCGGGGCCAAGTGCCTACTCTGCGATGACGTCACTGAGCAACAGCATCGATGACCTGAATTACATCTATATGGTGTACGAGAAAGGACACCGAGATCCCTATGAGACCATATCCTTCGCCAAAATTCATCTGTATGGAGGACGGTAGAGAGAGAATGTGTGTGTATATCTTTTTGGCAGGGAGTTTGTTTATGTCAATGTTGTTAGCAGTCTGCCTTCATGAAGTAGAAGAAGAGTACCCTTTGAGAAGGTCTGAAGTGTGTATGACATGTATCGGGATGTGAGTGTACAAGCACAAGTTTCTTTCTCTCTGGCAGTAAGTGTTTCAGAAGATTCATTAAGTATGTATGTTTACATGGCATTTAAAATTTAAATTTGCAAATCAATCTGTCTGAATGCTGCAACTGACCTAAAGATTCCTGTTTATTTCCAAAATACAATTCCTAATAATGGAATTTTCTATGTGGCTTATCCAATTCAAACCTGATGTCCCAGTCTTGGCCTTCAGTTGTCTTTTGGCTGTGTGCCTCTGCTAAAATCAGAAACTTATTTTTGGCCATTCATTTTTTTTGTTTGTTTGGTTTTGTGTTGTAATATCATACATCATTTGACTTTTCTTACTTAAGAGATTTTGTCATTGAATCTCACTGTCTTAGAAACCAAATACTTAATGTTTAGATACATATCAGTGTATTCTGAATACAGTATTGGAATAGAAAAGATCTAAACCATCTAAAAGGGAACTTATAGAAGAGGAATGCTCTTCTGTAGCACCTGTCTTAACAACACACTATAGTATTGTATTATAAGTAATGTCTGAAGTGCTAGTATTCCAATAGAATCTTGAATATATATTTGGAAAACTCCAACCTTGGAATTGGAATACTGACTGATTTATATGGAATAGCTATTCAGAATACATTGTGAATATCAATGCAGTTGTGATGACTAAATACATGTGACATTTCCATGAAAATTGAATTCCAGGCTATGTTTATGGTCAGGTTATAATTGTATTATTCAAAAATATATATTTTTAAAACAATAAGAAAACCATGAGCACAAAATATTGGGCAAGATGTTGAAAAGCAAGACTGATTTTGAATATTTGCCATATGAATTTTGTATTCCACATGGAAAATGCAAATTGTAAATGTAATGATTGTCTCTCTGTCTTGGCCTTTGTCTACTTGTCTGGAATTATGGCGTGTCCATTTTTCTGATAATCTCCAGTTCAGGAATTCCTGGGACTCATAAAAAAAATAATAATAATAATTTACACAATCTACTGGGCGATTGTAGTGTAGAGTGTTTTTATTCAGTTTAAATGTGGAGGTGCCAGGGGTGCAGGTTGAGCTGTGTAATGCTTATCGGTTCAATTTTTACAAAATTCTCTGCAATTGTCTAAATTAAATTAAGTTACTAAACTAAGTTAAAAATCAATACAACATTGTTTTAACACTAATAGCTTTTGGAAGATATACTAATTTCTTGTTTGCAGCAGTTCTTCAGTCCCCCCAGACTCAGATTGAAGTAGATACTTGAAGAATTAAACAGTTCTATCTGTCTTGGCCAACAAATCAGTGCAGACATCTTACAGAAGAAAACAAAAGTGTACTTGTAGTAAATGCAATACTATTGAAAGGAAATCTTCCCATTTGCCTCAAAAGAGAGTTTTTGACACTCCAAACAACACAAAGAATCTTTGAATGATGCATGCTTGTAATAACAGGAAGAGAAAAAACATTGAAAAGGTAAACAATTAAAATAGTAATGACTGGACACACATCAGAGATGGATTAAAGCACAATGCATTCCAAGAGATTAAAAATAGTCAAGCATACCTTATGTCAGGAAGGGAAGATGAGATCAGATGAGATTTTTTCTGGCATAACTTGGAATAGAGACACTAGATGTGGAATGTGGCATGACTTGGAATAGAGCCACTAGAAGTGGAAATGTCTTGGGCATTTACAGTAGCTGCTGATGATAATTTGTAAAAATAAAAAAACAACTTTACATTTTTAACACAGTGTTCTAAAATGTGTGCTGATAGGTGTTATACCTAATCAGGTTGGTATGTTGGTAGATGTTTTGATGGATGAACATGTTGATCATATTTTTATTCATTGCTGATATTCCTTACAACTCAGGGAAAATGCAGCATTGATTTTGTTACTTCAGGTTCTTTATCTGGTTAATCCCCTCTACTTTTTAGAGTGGTCTTTTCCATGAATACACTCAAACTCATATGGTGACTCCAATAGGGATCTGTACAACATGACTGAGGAATTTTGAAGGAAGTCTGGGGAAATCTGGGCATGTGAAAGAAGCTGAACTGGGTCTGTTGTGTCCCTCACTCCCTAGGGTGGGTGTGAAAAAACACCAGAAATATTTTTCACTATTGTAAATCATGTACATTTTATTTTGTAAACTGATCAGAATAAACTATTTAAATTTACCTTCATTGTTCTATAGTCATTGGTTTGAGCCTTAATATACTGTATGTACAGTATATATCTATAGACAGCTGTGTGAGGTTGTTTTCCAGTATTTGCAATTAAGGGAGTGCTTTATGTAAATGTTTTGTTTTCTCCTGTCTGGTTGCCCACTCCACTGAAACTGCACTCCTAGCCTCACGTGCTTCAGTGCAGTGCACTTCTCATTTTGTGAGCCATTGGGTGAGGAGGCTCTTTCATTGATGTGGGTAAGGAATGCATGAGTCATGCAGCTTTGAAGGGGAAATTCATACTTCTGTTTTCTTCACCAATCTGGGAGCTGGATATCTTTGTCACCTTAAAAGTTATGTTTTGCTATTTCATCACTCACTGCTACCCTCTCAATTATAAACCTTAAGACTTCATATGAAGCTATAAATCTAATATTACATATATTTGCATACTTGCCACAACAGAGTCCAGAGCCCTTACCACTACTCCACACTGCTGCCTCAGTATGGATGCAGGGAAGTCTGTGTCCATGCTCTAGTAGCAAAATCTGCCTGCCACACCTGAATTGACAGTGTGTTGCCTGGATCTCATTTCCTGGTGTCACAATTTCTGAAAGGGGATGGGGGCGTCTTTGCCCCCTCATTGTCTCATATGCTCACTTGATACCAAGCTGGACATGCTTTCCAAGGTCTTATTTGGAGTTGAAGCTCCTCCCTTTGAAGCTGGCTTTCTTGTTAGCCATTGTGTTGGCTGGGGATGTTGCATACACTCTCTGCAACTTTTTTTTACATTTTGCAAGTGATAGCTCAACAGCTTCCCTGCGACCGATCCCTACTTTTCTACCTTAGGTGCTGTTTCCATCTCATGTCAATAAGCTGGAGGAATTAGTGGCTTTTCATCCTCCTCCCTTATTTTCAGCGGAGGATTTAGCAGTTGCTTTCCTTGTGCGGGCCTTGCAATGCATTGTGGACTGGACACATTATTTGAGGCAGACTGACCAGTTGTTTGTCTGCCATGGTTCTCGTACCTTGGGACAGACCTTGTCACAACAACACCTGTCTCAATGGATTTTGCGTGCCGTTGCCTTGGCCTATAAGGCACCTGGCCTCCTGGTACCTGAGTGACAGGTATCACATTGCACATGTGGTGTGGCTGTCTCTTAGGAACTTTTCACGGGGTCTACACTGCACATGTTCATGCATTTTAACAACCTGGACGCCATGAGCTCCGCTACGTCCCTTATGTTGGCTGTACATAGTTCTACCATGCCGCCTGAGCAGGTTTGAGTTCCTCCCTGCTCTGTCTTGATGCTGGCAATTGTCCCCTGGGTTTGGTGCTCCACTGTTTCCATTGTGTGCATCTCCTGCAAGTGTCTTTGCCGTTAGTCCTGCTTCATGACAGCTTCAGTACATAGTAGCCCATAATCCCTCTAGGAACTGTTTTCTAGTTGAAACATAATGTTGGGTTGTTCTTTGCAACCCTGGTTATCTGAAAGAAGAAAACCGTTCCCAACTTTTCAAGGTCACACTGCAGAACTATCCAACTGGCGCAAAAGAGGAAGTGTGCAGTGAGCAAGGAGGCAGACCAAGTGGGTCACAGCACACAGAAGCCTATTGGCATCTTTGTATCTGTTTTCAGCTGCTTCCTGGTCAAAAGTTAATGTTCCACATTACGTTTGGGATCTGTTTTCAAATTGAAAGATTCGAAAAACCAAGGTTGTATCCGCAGCTGGACGGTGTACTGTTTCAATGTTTCTATTCTTTTTTTATCCATAAGCAGCAAAACTGACCTGCTCCAGCACTCCACACAGGTGGTTGAAATTATATATATACACTCACCTAAAGTATTATTAGGAACACCTGTTCAATTTCTCATTAATGCAATTATCTAACCAACCAATCACATGGCAGTTGCTTCAATGCATTTAGGGGTGTGGTCCTGGTCAAGACAATCTCCTGAACTCCAAACTGAATGTCTGAATGGGAAAGAAAGGTGATTTAAGCAGTTTTGAGCGTGGCATGGTTGTTGGTGCCAGACGGGCCGGTCTGAGTATTTCACAATCTGCTCAGTTACTGTGATTTTCACGCACAACCATTTCTAGGGTTTACAAAGAATGGTGTGAAAAGGGAAAAACATCCAGTATGCGGCAGTCCTGTGGGCGAAAATGCCTTGTTGATGCTAGAGGTCAGAGGAGAATGGGCCGACTGATTCAAGCTGATAGAAGAGCAACTTTGACTGAAATAACCACTCGTTACAACCGAGGTATGCAGCAAAGCATTTGTGAAGCCACAACACGTACTACCTTGAGGCGGATGGGCTACAACAGCAGAAGACCCCACCGGGTACCACTCATCTCCACTACAAATAGGAAAAAGAGGCTACAATTTGCACAAGCTCACCAAAATTGGACAGTTGAAGACTGGAAAAATGTTGCCTGGTCTGATGAGTCTCGATTTCTGTTGAGACATTCAGATGGTAGAGTCAGAATTTGGCGTAAACAGAATGAGAACATGGATCCATCATGCCTTGTTACCACTGTGCAGGCTGGTGGTGGTGGTGTAATGGTGTGGGGGATGTTTTCTTGGCACACTTTAGGCCCCTTAGTGCCAATTGGGTATCGTTTAAATGCCACGGCCTACCTGAGCATTGTTTCTGACCATGTCCATCCCTTTATGACCACCATGTACCCATCCTCTGATGGCTACTTCCAGCAGGATAATGCACCATGTCACAAAGGTCGAATCATTTCAAATTGGTTTCTTGAACATGACAATGAGTTCACTGTACTAAACTGGCCCCCACAGTCACCAGATCTCAACCCAATAGATAATCTTTGGGATGTGGTGGAACGGGAGCTTAGTGCCCTGGATGTGCATCCCACAAATCTCCATCAACTGCAAGATGCTATCCTATCAATATGGGCCAACATTTCTAAAGAATGCTTTCAGCACCTTGTTGAATCAATGCCACGTAGAATTAAGGCAGTTCTGAAGGCGAAAGGGGGTCAAACACAGTATTAGTATGGTGTTCCTAATAATCCTTTAGGTGAGTGTATATATAGCTCTGGAAAAAGTTATTTCTAGAGTTGTATATCTATCTACTCTGTACAGTCTCATGTATTTTACATTGTTGGATGGCCCAAACATTATTGTGATTCATTCTTCTGTAATACACTCGTTGCTCTATAAACTGTCATTCTGGCATTTGTTAAATTGAGAAGACTCATACTGAAAGCCCCAAGTAAAAGGACCTATTATTATTTATTTACTTATTTATTAGCAGACACCCATATCCAGGATGATACAGTAATATAGTACAGTACAGATCAAAACATAATACAGTTACAAATTCAAAATTACACGAGTGCATAGGAAAATATACAGTTATACAAAAATACAAAATACAAGTCCTACATCCTAGATTGTAATAGCTAATAAGTGCAGACAAGAAGTGCAGTCATAGTTAAGTAGTTAGGTGAAGGGGGCATAGTGGAAATCACAATAATCAACACGAGAACTATCAATGTAAAAGCAAGGAGTATGATGAAACGTTATATAAGTGCAATTTTACAGGATAGCTGAGCCACATGGGAATAAATTAGAGGTACAGTTTGAAAATATTTGTCGAGTAATATAAATTATATATTTAATATATATTAATTTTATAAACTTGTTTTTAATTAAATATGTGTGGGATTAAATTTGTGGGTACCCAAATGGTGTAGTCAGCTGTAAGAAGAAAAAAAAAAAAGGTTACAGCTACTGCTACTCCTGCTTTCACAGGGAACTGTGTAGTTCCACTATTTTTTCTCATTGTTTGAATTGTTTGCAAGATTTAAACCCACTACTTCCTTTTTAGACCCAATACACAGTTGCTTAATTAAATGAAACTCCGAATGTGCTCTGTTCCATAATAACACGGTTAAAACATTAATTTGCTGGTTGGTAATACATTAATAACTGGTGTTGTACCTATTTGTTTTTTATTTTAATTCACTGCATCTGTCTTAACAGGTGCGGGCCTCACAATTCTATTACCATTTGTCCACTAATGAGATCATTCCAGTCTGTTTTTGGGTAAAACACTGCACAGAAATCTGTCAAGATTTATTAATAAGTGCAAATTCATGCTCAGTTTTTGTTCTCTTGAATATAAGGGCCAACCTATTAGCTTGAGTCAACTTGATAATGATATAGGTGTCTTTCATACTGATTGTCTGTTGTTAAAAATGGGTGGTCTTTCAATCTGATGTAACTGCAGTCACTTGATTTTTTTACTCTGTCCATAACATTTGCCTATTGCTTTCCAAAATGTTTCTAATAGTTTAGTTTTGGCATATCTACTTTCCATGTCACACTGTCACACAGCTTCTCATTTCATCTTCCCATCTTTTATTTGTTTTTTTTCTCTTTTTCCAAACACTTTATAGCTGATTTTGTCCATCTTTGGTATATGCTCTTTGCAATGTGTCTAGTCCATTGCCATAGTGAAATGTACCCTCCTTCCATGATGTCACACACTTTTTTGTTCTCAGATGTATTTGTTTTTCTCTCTTTCTTATTACAAGCATACAACTTTCTATGCTTCTTTGTGTTTGCAGTTTCTGTATCTTGGAGCTAATGTTAGCATAGGTACAGTTTAAACAGGTGTGGAAGTAAAATCCAAACTGGCCTGCAATTATTTTGCAGTCGAACATATATAAGCATAAGACCAATGCATAATACAATCACTGCGACTTGTTTTGTGTTGAATGTTGATTTTAGTTGATTTAAAATAAGTGCTTTAAGTAAACCTTTGGAGCTGTATGTGACTTTGGTTACCTGACACAACCCACAGTACACCAAGTTGTACTTAGATTTTCAAAAAGCTTTTGATAAGGTTCCACATCAAAGACTGATCCTCAAATTGGAGGCTGTAGGCATTCAGGGTAATGTAAGTAGATGGATTATGAACTGGTTGATGTGTAGGAAACAGAGGGTGTCGATTAGAGGAGTTGCTTCTAACTGGAGTGAGGTTGTTAGTGGAGTTCCACAGGGATCAGTACTAGGGCCTTTGCTTTTTCTAATCTATATTAATGATCTGGACTCTGGGATAGTTAGCAAACTTGTCAAATTTGCAGATGATACTAAAATAGGTGGCTCAGTAGATACAATCTCAGCAGCACAGGCTATTCAGAGGGACTTAGATAATATTCAGTTGTGGGCCGACACCTGGCAGATGAAATTCAATGTGGACAAGTGCAAGATAATACATGCAGGTAACAAAAATGTCCACTATAATTACACTATGGGAGGTACAGATCTAGATGAAGTAACGCATAAGAAAGACCTAGGAGTCTATGTGGACTCCTCACTTTCTGCAGCCAAGCAATGTGGGCAAGCAATAAAAAAGGCAAACAGAATGCTAGGGTATATTGTCAAAAGTGTAGAATTTTAAACAAGGGCAGTGATGTTCAGACTGTACAATGCGCTAGTTAGACCACATCTGGATACTGTGTGCAGTTCTGGGCTCCACACTTCAAGAAGGATATTGCTGCTCTAGAGGCAGTTCAGAGGAGAGCAACCAGACTTATTCCAGGTCTGAAGGGAATATCCTACTGAGAGACTGAGGGAACTGAACCTTTTCACCCTGGAACAGAGGAGACTACGTGGGGACTTGATCCAAGTCTTCAAAATCATGAAAGGCATCGACCACATCAAACCAGAGGAGCTTTTCCAGATCAGCAGGGACACACGCACCCGGGGACACAAATGGAAATTGGGCTTCAAGGCATTCAAAATGGAAAACAGGAGACACTTCTTTACACAGTTGTCACAATCTGGAATAAACTACCCAGCGATGTGGTAGAAGCTGAAAGTTTGGGAACATTTAAAATCAGACTAGATAGGATCCTTGGATCACTTAGATATTAATGGACACCAAACGAGCACGATGGGTCGAATGGCCTCCTCTCGTTTGTAAACTTTCTTATGTTCTTAAGTGCCTTACCACACTAAATTTTTCTATGTCTTACAAAACCTATTTTGAGTGCTGTAGTGAATTTGTAAAACCATTCTTTAAGTTAAGCTACTGTTAAATGTAAATTGAATAAAAGTATATTTTTGGAAAATTAAAGAATCTGGTTAAACAATGACAACCAGTATCACCTATTGATGCTTGGGGAAATTTAAATGTATTAATATGCCTAATTTAACTCTGAAATTAGAGCATATTCAACTCTATTGAAGCAATACTCTATACAAGACTTTTGTGCAAGGATGAGCAAAGACAAACATAAAAACAATGCTATAAAAATATGTGTTTAATTTGGATTTTAAAATCTCAATTGAAAGTGAATCTCTGATTAAATTAGTTAGTGAGTAGAGTAGAGTCAGTAGATCATAGTGCATGATCAGGCTGGTAAGGCATTTAAGTAATTATACAGTACTTATATAAGACATCACTTGATGTTACTTACTATACTAATGTTATTTATCCTTGTACATTATTGCATAGTGACAGAGAAACAGAACAATATAATTATGCCGTTCAAAGTATGATAGATAAAGAAAAGGAATTATCTATATGAATGTTTATATTGTCAAATGACCATTTTTTTATGATGCTGGGGTTTCCCCTCATAGATACTTAAGTTCAATATTTCCATAATCCTTTTTGATTATATATTCATGCATCTTTTTTTTTTTTTTAAGAATCACTAAATTTGTCTTCCAAATTTGGATATCAACAGGTATTTAGAAAATCCTATAGGTTCAACAGGCTTGCATTCATGAATAATAATAAAACACTGGTTAACAAAATGTCAGAAAGGAACATTCTGTGGTTAACAGCTTATGTTGTTTTAGCTTTGACACAGGAACATGTCTAGTCTATTCACAGCTGCCACCCTAATATTTAAAAAATAAGATAATTCATAAAATGTTTTACTCTCCAGCACCTTTTACTGCCCTACTTTTACTTCTACTATTAACATGCCATCTGAATGGGGCTGCTGATTTCAAGCACAGATAAGCATACTAACACCAGAAAGTGTACCATGGCAACAGTAGCAGTTCGTGGCCATAAATACTGGTGGGGCGGATGCTGACTCCAGTCCCTGAATCGCTAACCATGCCCACTTTTTAAATCACTATTTCAGTAATGTTGTGAAAACTAAATGGAATTCAGGCAAGCAGAGAGTCACCTGTGACTGTATGTTAGACTATATAAGAGATGGTAAATAGCCTAACTGAGACCACTGCAGATAGCAGCCCACAAAATGCTGCGGTTGCCTACAAACTTTAAAGATGGATGGCCTTTATCCTATAGCCCAAGTGTACCCGACAAATCAGGCACAATAATAAACTACAGTTTAGAAATAGTCTACTCCAATTTAAACATATTTTCACAGCAATGAGAAGGATATGTTACTTTTGAAATTGACAAGAAACAGGATCAGCCTTCAAGAGAAAGAGGGTGGTGTATTCTTTTTAGTTTATTCTTGTGTTTCTTTAGCTCGTTCTGAAAAGTTTTTTAAATCTCTCACCCCTGTGTTAGTCCATATATCTCCTAACAATGACATCTGCAGGAAAACAGAACAAGGTATTCCATGTAGAGCAACAACATGGCCGAGTTGTCTTGTCTTGTCATGCCATGCTCTTGATATTGTCCTTGTCCTTTGTTTGTTGAGTCTTGTAATTGTAGTTGTTCAAATGCAGTTTTTAACAGAAACTCTACAGTTACACACAATATTGCAGCTGTATTGATCACCATCTTTACAGTCACCTAAACCTGCTGACTGACATAAGAGATTGGTAGAGGGCTGTGGAGTTGTGGAGTGTGAAGGGCAGACACTTGGCTACCCCTACAAAACTTTATTTGTGCTTCGTGCAGTTCCCATTTTGACCACTAGGCAACATAATAAACCTGCTTGCTGGAGTGAACCACTGAACTCCCCTGCCCCAATATTGCACAATAGCTGGATTGAGACCGAATTGATTTTAACTCTGAAATATTGACGCTTGTTGCCCAATTAGATTCATTGATTGCACAGACATGGGGTAATATTTATAACAATTGGGGAACTTCCTCAACTTCCGGTGTGTTGTGTTGTGTTGCATTGCAGTGTGTTACCTGTCTCCAGGTGTGCTTTATAGCAGTGTGTCACCCGTTCTCCAGATGTTTATTACAGTGTGTGTCACTAGCGTTTAGGTGTGAATTACAGTGTGTTACATGTGTTCAGGTGGGAATTACAGTGTGTTATCTGTGTCCAGGTATGAATTTCAGTGTGTTACCTGTTGCACAATGGGTCGAATGGCCTCCTCTCGTGTGTTAACTTTCTTACCTGTATCCAGGTGTGAATTACAGTGTGTTACTTGTATCCAGGTGTGAATTACAGTGTTATCTGTGTCCAGTGTTGCCCAGTGTTGTCCTGATGCTGCTGGATGTGAATATGACATGGGGCGCCCAGATGCAGACAGCCTCAGCGAGGAGCTCACACGCCCATGGCTCCTGGTCGTGCTCAACAAGACTGACCTGCTGTCCCCCGCCAAGAGACAGGCCACCATTGCCAAGATGAGCAAAATGTTGAAAAGAACAACCGACAGACAACAACTGCCCATTTTGATCTGGTAGGACCCTGTGCATTGCAGACTGATCATTATTATTATTATTATTATTATTATTATTATTATTATTATTATTATTATATTTTTTGGACACCTTTCAAATTCCTTACATGATACATTTTGTTCATCTGTCTGTGTGTACTCTGTCTGTCCCTGTCTTTCTGGGTGTGTTTCTGCATGTGCAGTCAGGTGATAGATGACTATTCCCCTCTGTCTCTCTCTCTGCATGCATTCCTGGAATTTCCCTCTTGGAACTCTGCCCTGGGACTTCCAGCGGGTTCCAGAGGATGGCTGCCTGTTGTTTATTTATTGTTGTTTATCTTTTATTATTTTTTGATACATTTAAAATAATGATGATGATGATGATAATAAGATCATTAATTATATACTAAATAAACACTGAAACTCAAGAATCAAAATCACTATGTATTAGTAATTTGGTATTTGGTAATCACAGAGATAGACAAATAGTATAAGAACCACATAACAGTGAAAGTATATTGAGAATTGAGGAGAGGAAGTTTTTTCCTATGTTCTGATTCCCTGTTAATAAGGAAGTCACTTATATTGTTCTCAGATCATTAAATATGTTCTTTCCTGGATTAATGTCCTCAGGGTTTGGTTCTTTCGTTTCTATAAATACTTTGCTTTAGGTATATTAATGCCAAAATATTAGTTAATACTTTGTTTAACAGCTAGAGTATATTATTGCTCTCCTGTACAACTTAAAGCATTACTAATTAAAGATGGACAATGTGAGTGGGAATTACACATCTTTAAACACTGATGAGAAAAAACTAAATATGAATTATAGTTGCAAAAGTAAAGGAATGGTTTATGAATAGAGACTTCAAATTACATTGCAGAAATTCTATGAAAATTCTATGAAAATATACCATTGCTAGTCTCTGCTTACACATTAACAAGACCAGCCTCTTGGGTCCTGAAACTTTTTGATCTTATGTCATAAAAGTTGTTTTACGATCTGTGGAGGTTTGTTTGGTGAACATGAACAACAGCAGCATAATACAAAACTTTGAAAAATAACATTGACATAATCAAAACAGTTTGGAATAAACTGTAATCACCTCTGGAAATTAAATATTTAGATTTAAAATTTAGAACACCTATCACAATCCATCACATGTTACACAGTGCAAGTGGCAATTCCTAAATCCATCAAATCGTGAAAGCCCTAATGAAGTTTACCTAAGCTTTTTAGGTTCATGAGGTATTATGTTGTTCCAGACCCTGTAACTGGCAGCAGAGTTGCCAATCATTTATTGTAATGATTTAGTCTCATACTGTAAATTGCACTGTAAAAAAAATGTTTACTGTAATTATTCAAGTACACTGTCCAGTGTGGGAGGCTTTTCCTTCTCAACTTAGCAGCAAGGGCTGTGCCCTAGTGTTGCTCTGTGTCTTGTTTTATCTTATCATCACCCTTTTCTTAGGATCATGTAGTGTTGGTGTAATGACCTTTTATTAATTGCTTACACTGATTGATATACACTCACCTAAAGGATTATTAGGAACACCATACTAATACTGTGTTTGACCCCCTTTGGCCTTCAGAACTGCCTTAATTCTACGTGGCATTGATTCAACAAGGTGCTGAAAGCATTCTTTAGAAATGTTGGCCCATATTGATAGGATAGCATCTTGCAGTTGATGGAGATTTGTGGGATGCACATCCAGGGCACTAAGCTCCCGTTCCACCACATCCCAAAGATGCTCTATTGTGTTGAGATCTGGTGACTGTGGGGGCCAGTTTAGTACAGTGAACTCATTGTCATGTTCAAGAAACCAATTTGAAATGATTCGACCTTTGTGACATGGTGCATTATCCTGCTGGAAGTAGCCATCAGAGGATGGGTACATGGTGGTCATAAAGGGATGGACATGGTCAGAAACAATGCTCAGGTAGGCCGTGGCATTTAAACGATGCCCAATTGGCACTAAGGGGCCTAAAGTGTGCCAAGAAAACATCCCCCACACCATTACACCACCACCACCAGCCTGCACAGTGGTAACAAGGCATGATGGATCCATGTTCTCATTCTGTTTACGCCAAATTCTGACTCTACCATCTGAATGTCTCAACAGAAATCGAGACTCATCAGACCAGGCAACATTTTTCCAGTCTTCAACTGTCCAATTTTGGTGAGCTTGTGCAAATTGTAGCCTCTTTTTCCTATTTGTAGTGGAGATGAGTGGTACCCGGTGGGGTCTTCTGTTGTTGTAGCCCATCCGCCTCAAGGTTGTACGTGTTGTGGCTTCACAAATGCTTTGCTGCATACCTCGGTTGTAACGAGTGGTTATTTCAGTCAAAGTTGCTCTTCTATCAGCTTGAATCAGTCGGCCCATTCTCCTCTGACCTCTAGCATCAACAAGGCATTTTCGCCCACAGGACTGCCGCATACTGGATGTTTTTCCCTTTTCACACCATTCTTTGTAAACCCTAGAAATGGTTGTGCGTGAAAATCACAGTAACTGAGCAGATTGTGAAATACTCAGACCGGCCCGTCTGGCACCAACAACCATGCCACGCTCAAAATTGCTTAAATCACCTTTCTTTCCCATTCAGACATTCAGTTTGGAGTTCAGGAGATTGTCTTGACCAGGACCACACCCCTAAATGCATTGAAGCAACTGTCATGTGATTGGTTGGTTAGATAATTGCATTAATGAGAAATTGAACAGGTGTTCCTAATAATCCTTTAGGTGAGTGTACATGTGCCATTGTTTCCATGACTACAGGGATATATTACCAGAGCATGACACTCAGTACGCTGTAGTCAGTTCGTTTTGTTTTTTTAAAGGTGTCTTAAAATAATTTAATATTTTAAGTAGGGAACACCCAATCTGCCTTTTTACAGCATATTTATTAATAATTACAGTACTTAGAATTTTTGATCAAACACGAACACTGATGCAGAACAGTAAGTTCCCCTTCTGCTTTCTCAGATTAGCAGTTGAGTTCCATTTCATTTAGCAAACTGCAGCATGTGGTGTTTCGATTCTGCTTTACATTATCTACAATTAACTCTCTCTTCATCCTTACTAACTACCATTATTATTTTCTGTACCTCCCTTATCTCTCTCTCTCTCTCTATCGCTGTCTCTCTCTCTCTGGGCAGTAATAAAGATAACAGCACAGATTTTCATTATAATTGTGCTGAAAAAGGTACCCTGTAAATACAGTTAGATAATCAGATTAATTTTATTAAACTGAAAAAGTGCATAAAGCATGAAGGACACCAGTCTACATGTTGCTAGAAAATGTAGAATGAAATATGTTGCTTCAACACTGTTTGCTTCTACTTTCAGGGGACAGCATTCAAAATTTTGTAGGTAATGTAGATAGACTGTGTGGGTAGACAATGATATTATTAACCATTAAATATCGAATATGTACATTACATGTCCAAAAGTATGTTTCCATTCCAAAATCGTGGGCATTTATAAGGAGTAGCCTGCTGCTATAACATCCTCCACTCTTCTTAGAAGGCTTTCCATTAGATGTTGGAACATTGCTGCGGGATTTGCTTCCATTCAGTCACAAGAGCATTAGTGAGGTCGGGCACTGATGTTGGGCAATTAGGCCTGGCTCACAGTCACTGTTCCAATTCATCGCAGAGGTGCAGGTCAATCAAGTTCTCCCACACCAATCACGACAAACCATTTCTATATGGATCTCGCTTTGTGCATGGGGGCATTGTCATACTGAAACAGGAAAGGGCCTTCCCCAAACTGTTGCCACAAATGTGGAAGTGCAAAATAGTCTAGAATATCATTGTATGCTGAACCATGAAAAACAGCCCCAAAACCTCTGCCAGGTGGTGAAGCGTGATTAATCACTCCAGAGAATGCTTTTCTACTGTTCCAGTGTCCAATGGTGGAGAACTTTACACCACTCCAGCCGATGGTGATCATCGCGCTTCAGCACTCAGTGGCCCCGTTCTGTGAGCTTGTGTGGCCTTCCACTTCAAGGCTGAGCTGTTGTTGATCCTAGACATTTCCACTTCACAATACAGCACATACAGTTGAGTGGGGCAGCTCTAGCAGGGCAGAAATTTGATTAACTGACTTGTTGGAAAGGTGACATCCTATGACGGTGCCATGTTGAAAGTCACTGAGCTCTTCAGTATGGCCCATTCTACTGCCAATGTTTGTCTAAGGAGATTCATGACTGTGTGCTTGATTGGGTGTGGCTGAAATAGCCGAATCCTCTAATTAGAAGGGCTGTCCACATACTTTTGGCCATGTAGTGTATCATTAATATTTGTCATAATTTATCATTAGGTTATAATTATTATAATAATTTCTGACCACAAAACCTTTTCCCACATCACAGCTGGGTCACTCTCATGGTTTCTGGCAAACTCAACATGCTTTCACATGGCACTTTTTGAGTAATGGTTATTTCTTGCCACCCTCCCATACAAGCCAGTGTTATGCAGAGCTCTTGATATGGTTGACTGGTGCACCATTACTCCACTCCCAGCCACTGAACTCTGTAGCTTCTTCAAAGTGTTTGCTTGCCCCTCCGGGGCTTCTTTCACAAGTCTCCTTCTTGTTTAAGTGCTCAGTTTTGAGGGATGGCCTTTTCTTGGGAGTGCCTGGGTGGTGTGATGCAGTTTCCTGATTGAACTGTGCTCACTGGTATACCCAAACACTTGGATATTATGTTGTACCCTTTTCCTAATCTATGCATTTGAAATACTTTATTTTTAACTTCTGCAGAATGTTCTTTGGTCTTCATTTTCCTTAAGTTTCACAGCCTGGCCAATGATCCTTCAACTGTGGGTTTTTTTATCCAGAAAATGTGATAGCAACTTTAATAGTTCACAGGTGGAGTCCAATGGTAAGGTAATGGTGTCCTTGTTATTGCAGTTTATTTTTCTGTGGGAGCTTCCACAGCACAGGGGTTGAATACTTATGCAAGCAACATATTTTCTTACAAATATTTCCCAACATAAAACCAAGTCACCTTACAATAATTGATTTTGAATTTCAGTGTTCAGTGAAATACAAATTCAGACACAATGAAATTCCAATGTACCATTTGTAAGTCAGTAATAGAGAATTGGACAGGTGTCTGGATACTTGTGTAAGGCACTGTATATACATATACATATGTATGTATGTTCTGCATCTACGTTGATTCAATTTCATTATTGTTATATTGCTTAATGCAACTGCATTTGCTTATGTGTGTATACATAACTGGAACTGTCTTAGCAAATGTGTAGCTGTGAATGTTATGTTGATATTACCATTTTCAAGTCTGGACATGTGCTATGTGCACAAGCATTCCTTTTAGAATTGCTGTTGTTTGATTAACCATTTACTACTACCTTTACTTGTTAAACTTTAATGTGATCTTATTAGGACTGAAGTTATTACATATTATCCTTAGGATTCAAGTTTTGTGAATTAATGTATACAGTGAGGGAAAATTTGATCCCCTGCTGATTTTGTACGTTTGCCCACTGACAAAGAAATGATCAGTCTATAATTTTATTGGTAGGTGTATTTTAACAGTGAGAGACAGAATAACAACAAAAAAATCCAGAAAAACGCATTTCAAAAAAGTTATAAATTGATTTGCATGTTAATGAGTGAAATAAGTATTTGACCCCTTCGACTTAGTACTTGGTGGCAAAACCCTTGTTGGCAATCACAGAGTTCAGACATTTCTTGTAGTTGGCCACCAGGTTTGCACACATCTCAGGAGGGATTTTATCCCACTCCTCTTTGCAGATCCTCTCCAACTCATTAAGGTTTTGAGGGGCAACTCGAACCTTCAGCTCCCTCCACAGATTTTCTATGGAATTAAGGTCTGGGGACTGGCTAGGCCACTCCAGGACCATAATGTGCTTCTTCTTGAGCCACTCCTTTGTTGCCTTGGCTGTGTGTTTTGGGTCATTGTCATGCTGGAATACCCATCCACGACCCATTTTCAATGCCCTGGCTGAGGGAAGGAGGTTCTCACCCAAGATTTGACGGTACATGGCCCCGTCCATCGTCCCTTTGATGCGGTGCAGTTGTCCTGTCCCCTTAGCAGAAAAACACCCCCAAAGCATAATGTTTCCACCTCCATGTTTGACAGTGGGGATGGTGTTCTTGGGGTCATTCCTCCTCCTCCAAACACGGCGAGTTGAGTTGATGCCAAAGAGCTCGATTTTGGTCTCATCTGACCACAACACTTTCACCCAGTTCTCCTCTGAATCATTCAGATGTTCATTGGCAAACTTCAGACGGGCCTGTACATGTGCTTTCTTGAGCAGGGGGACCTTGCGGGCACTGCAGGATTTCAGTCCTTCACGGCGTAGTGTGTTATCAATTGTTTTCTTGGTGACTATGGTCCCAGCTGCCTTGAGATCATTAACAAGGCATTAACAACTCCCGTGTAGTTCTGGGCTGATTCCTCACCGTTCTCATGATCATTGAAACTCCACGAGGTGAGATCTTGCATGGAGCCCCAGACCGAGGGAGACTGACAGTTATTTTGTGTTTCTTCCATTTGCGAATAATCGCACCAACTGTTGTCACCTTGTCACCAAGCTGCTTGGCGATGGTCTTGTAGCCCATTCCAGCCTTGTGTAGGTCTACAATCTTGTCCCTGACATTCTTGGACAGCTCTTTGGTCTTGGCCATGGTGGAGAGTTTTGAATCTGATTGATTGATTGCTTCTGTGGACAGGTGTCTTTTATACGGGTAACGAGCTGAGATTAGGAGCACTCCCTTTTCTTCATTTTACATTACATATTATAAACCCTGTCAGTCTCCTCCAATAAATGTCTAGCTAAAGACTTAATAATAATAATGATAATATGTGTCTGGGGTTCTGAGGAGATCAAGAGCGAGAAAAATAAGTTTCTGTGTATTTGAGAAGGGCTGCCTCTTTCCAGGCATGGCAGCAGCTGAGACAGTGGGAGACAGGGTCGGCAGAAGCATGGATCGGTCTGGGGGGCATCCACTTGGTAAAATCAATTAAATAATATTCTTACTAACATGGGGTCATCTCCAGCTTTCAGTTCATTGCAATTGACCCTAAATATTCAATACATTATTTAGCATATTCATTGTTTATAAAAGCAAAGAATAATCAAACTGGGTGGGCACAAACTTCACTGTAGACGTTTTCCCCACCCCATGTGGCAGGGAAGGACTCAAAGAGAGCCTCAGTCATCCAAGATCTAGTCACTGATGATGGGTGGTCATTAACCCATCTCTCTTGCAAGCTGGTGGCACAAGAACCTCTTTTGGAAGCCTGCACACCCTCTGCAATAGTCTTTATTGGTCTGGCCCAAGGCAGGCCACACAGAAATACTGCACATCACCCGGGGAAGCTTGGCCTGGCAAGCTTTGCACAGGTAGATTGCTGAGACATAGCAGTGTGTTATAGCCTGAATCACTATAACACTTTAAAATATATACAGCTCTGGAAAAAATTAAGAGACCACTCCTGTATGTTTAAGTGGTCTCTTATTTTTTTCCAGAGCTGTATATATATATATATATATATATATATATATATATATATATATATATATATACACTGATCAGCCATAACATTATGACCACTGACAGGTGAAGTGAATAACACTGATAATCTCGTTATCATGGCACCTGTCAGTGGGTGGGATATATTAGGCAGCAAGTGAAAATTTTGTCCTCAAAGTTGATGTGTTAGAAGCAGGAAAAATGGGCAAGCGTAAGGATCTGAGCGACTTTGACAAGGGCCACATTGTGATGGCTAGATGACTGGGTCAGAGCATCTCCAAAACTGCAGCTCTTGTGGGGTGTTCCTGGTCTGCAGTGGTCAGTACCTATCAAAAGTGGTCCAAGGAAGGAAAAGCAGTGAAACGGTGACAGGGTTTTGGGAGGCCAAGGCTCATTGATGCACGTGGGGAGCGAAGGCTGGCCCGTGTGGTCCGATCCAACAGACGAGCTACTGTAGCTCAAATTGCTGAAAAAGTTAATGCTGGTTCTGATAGAAAGGTGTCAGAACACACAGTGCATCGCAGTTTGTTGCGTATGGGGCTTCGTAGCCGCAGACCAGTCAGGGTGCCCATGCTGACCCCTGTCCTCTGCCGAAAGCGCCTACAATGGGCACGTGAGCATCAGAACTGGACCACGGAGCAATGGAAGAAGGTGGCCTGGTCTGATGAATCACGAGTTCAAGCCTCCAAATTCCCCAGATCTCAATCCAATCGAGCATCTGTGGGATGTGCTGGACAAAAAAGTCCGATCCATGGAGGCCCCACCTCGCAACTTACAGGACTTAAAGGATCTGCTGCTAACGTCTTGGTGCCAGATACCACAGCACACCTTCAGAGGTCTAGTGGAGTCCATGCCTCTACAGGTCAGGGCTGTTTTAATGGCAAAAGGGGGATCTACACAATATTAGGCAGATGGTCATAATGTTATGGCTGATCGGTGTATATTCTTATATATAGCTAAATGCTACTATAATAGCACTCCTTTAGACTCTAGAGGGCAGCAGGTGATACTGTGGGTTTGTTGCAAATGATAAATATTTTAATATATAGCTAAAGACAAGATTGTTGCAATAGGTACCTAATTATTTTAGTACAGTTTCATAATACCCAAAAATGGATTACTCTTTTTTTTAATGCTTTGTTATAGCTGAGAACAGCCAAAATAGTAACACGATGTTTGTGTTATTCTGGGAACACTTTTTGGGTTGAAGGGCAAAAATGACTAAGTATTCATTTTCTTTTTTAAGTATATAAAAGTTGTATGTGACGACTATGCATGAGAACATGGTGTAATTGCTACCACAAGAGTGAAAAGTTATTCCTATGAAGTTATTTAAGGCCTTTTTAATTATTTTTTCAATTTGATTATGTTAAACGTCTTGACAGCTTTATTTATTTTTTTAAGTAATTATTTTTCTTTTTTCTCTATTGTTGCCTGCTGCTCTCCATGTGGTTTTCATATTTGAACAAGAACTTTGTATCTATCTTTTTATTCTGTGACTGATAAGGACCAAGTGAGTGGAGTTTGGTTTTATTTTTGGTTTTGGATTTTTCCTTTTTTTTATTTGACTGTTTTGTTTAAAAAAAAGAACATAAAAACGTGCAGTGTTTTGCTTTGAAGAAAACTTTAATATACAGAGATTACAGTATTTTGTTTTTACATTGTACCCTATCTTTCAGGGATCCACATGTTCATTGTGTTTTACATTAATTTCTAATATCAACAATCAGATTTAGTTTATAAGGGCACACATATAATAAGTATAATAAGTTGTAACAAAGCTTCATGGCAATTGTTTCTGTAACTGAAAACCTACAACACTCTTACCTGTACTAGTGTTAATGCACTGGTATTGCTTTTATTTTTTTGGCATGGTATTTTAATGTTAAATGTTTGTATTTCTTTTGCTTGTATGATTACTGTTTTATTACTGTATTATATAAATCTTATTTTGTTGAGTTAACGTATTGTCTTATGAATGAACACACACACTGAAAAAATATTCAAAACAAAATCAGTTGTTAGTTCAATTTTATTTGCAGCTATGTAGTTGTGCAGGTGAATATAATATTAGTAATGTAAAATACATCTTACCATTCATCATGTCAAACTTTAACATAGTAACATAAAATCACAGATATTCTCATAGCATTACATTAACCTTGTGATGTTCCAACTGTCACAACATTATGTATGCCAGTAACTTACTTATATTTGAAAAAGCTACACTTGGTTATAGATCACTATTTACAGACATTTTCTTAATTGGAATTCCTTCATTAATCATTAAATCTTCAATTTTTTATATTTTTTTATTTTGGTAAACTGGTTATTCAGTTTACCATCAGCATTGTCATATTCTTCCCTGGAATTTGAAGCAGACCGCAATTTTCAGGTTTAACTGCAATGCCAAAATAACCATTCAGGATGTATACATCGGGTTAAATCGGCTACATGTCTCCTCCTGCATTTGAATCGTCAATGTGTTCATAACGTGTATTAACTGACAGCTTTCAAAGATTCTTGGAGTTTTGGGGATTAACCTGAAAATATTCAGGGTGTAGAAATTGGGTTAAATCATGTAAAACCCGTAAAACCACTAATTATATCCTGTTGTATCAACTGATTACTAAGGAATGCACATCTTCTATAACTTTTATTTAAACACCAATTTCATTACCATTGACAATTTATGGAAGTTTGTAGGCTGACAGCTTCTTGGTGGCCAGTTCATTCACCATTTCAATAAACCCTGGTGTTTATGGACATTAATACTGACTTTGCTGCATTTTTAACATCATTGGTCACCTGACCATACCTATCTTTTTCACAGCCCAGAATTAATATTTTGAAACCACAAATTGTGATATATTCCAAATCCAAACAATTTACAAGAAATTTAACTATTGTCCCTAAGCTTGTGCAATTGTAATTAATTGTTCATAGTATATAATGTGCATATTATTTCCATTAAATGCCTATAGCAAATTGAAGCTGACCCAAACACACAAATTAATATTTTGTGATGTGGCTGGGAACCCTTGTCCATTGCGACTCTTAAGCCAGCAGTGCTTGAGATGAACCTCCCTCCATTTCTGTCTCCGCTGTTCTGTCTGGTACTGGCTCTTCCTGAACCTCCTCACTCTGAATCTCATCATACCCACTACCCCTCCTCCACTTCCTCCTTATCATGTGTGCAATCAAGCCAACTACCAGAGCTACCGCCAGGGTGACCCCCAGGGCCACACCAAACTTTGCACCACCTGACATGGCCCCATGAGAAGAAGCCTCAAAGACCTCTGCCATCTTCTGCAACTCCTCTGGTTTGGCAATCTTCCACATCTTGGTTTTGCTATCCTTGATCCAGGACATTTCCCCCTCAGTCATCACCGCAACTGTGTTAGTGGCACTGAGACTGATAAGTGGTGAACGAGTGAAGGGGGGTAGACGGATGGGCAGGAGCTCCCCACCAGTGAAAATCCCTGATCGCACACAATAAAGCATTTGACACCCATCACTGACCCCTGCTAAGTGCTGACTGAATCCAGATGGGCATTTTGAGAGCCCTCCCGCCAGAGGATTGCCTGACTCACAGCTGAATAACCCTCCAAAAGGTACTGAGAAGCGGGTACCCATTTCATAGTCATCACTGAGGCAGATCTTCAGTCCATCACCCAGTAGAGAGAGAGCAATGTAGGCTGGGGGACAGCCCTTTGATTTTGTGAGTGGGTTCTGCAAGGAGGGTCCATAAAGCCCTCCAAAAAGATACCCTGAGAATTCTGGGGCTGTCCCATTGGTGGTACACAAATAGGCATCAATCTTCACCCTGCGCACATGGTACGCATCCCCACAGACTTTTTTGCAACAGGAGAAGAACAGCCAGCAGCTGTGGCACTCTACATGGCACTCTAACTGGCTATACCCTTCCTCCTTCACTTCTGAACGTAGGTGGGTTGCCTGATAGGGCTTTTGGCATGAGAAGGAGCCTGTCTGTGGGTTCTTTTGGGCCAGCGCCTGGCAGAGGATCCGAGCGTCTTGGCTGAGCTCAGTACACTGCTGGTAAACACCTCCAAAACTAAGATTAGTGACTGGGCCATCACAAGAAGCATCATCTACATTGGCCTGGAAGTTGAAGTTCTTGGAGTCAGGTTTAACGCAGCCTGGATGGGTGTTGATCATGTAGTAGCGTTCAATAGCTTGACTGACACATTTTGACAGCTTCTCAACTGCAGGCTCTGGCAAATCTGGGAGGGTGTCTCGGTTAAGGAAGAAATGCAATGGGAGTCCAGAGCGATCAATAGCCACCAGGTTGTTAGCAGTGTTCTCCTGCCATTTCTGCAAGGTGATTCCAGGGTAGAAAGGCACTCCACCATGGCCCTGGGTCAGAGAATAGGTAGTGTTGCCCTGGTAGCCTTTTGTGAGGGAATCTGTATTTGACTTATTCCAGTCAAACCCAATGTTAACCTTATTGAAGAAGTTGATCCCGGCTGATGCACTGATGGAGGAACGGACCACATTCCCATCAGAAAGGAAGGACGCACGGACATAGTCCTCCTGCACCAGGCTAGCACCAGCGTCCACCGAAGTCAGGACATGAGTGCCATACTCCAGTACCAGTGTCTCAGAGAGGAAGGCGGCTTGGTGTGTCTGATTGTTCTCCAGGGCACTCGCAATTTCCCCCACTCGCATTTCGAACCGTGGGTCAAAAGAGAAGCCTGGTATTGTTTTGACACTGTAGATTAGGTTGCGCACCTGGCAATGAGAAAAAGAATGAGAGGAGAAGACAGAGGTGAGGACAGAGAGATTGCTGGAAAATGAGAGTAGAGGGAAGTGTTTTCTGTGGTATTAGATTGTTTTATCTTCTCTTATTTATGCCTTTTTTAAGCTGATCCATTTTGTTCCTCACAGGAAGACAATAATTGTAGTTACCATTACTAAATATTTGCTTAAATTCATTAAATGGTTTTAACATTTAGAAACATAAGCTGTAAATAATAATTGTATTACTTTTTCTTTGTCAGATTATTAACCATTTACTTGTATTCTTATTTATGGAGAGTTGTAGCACCAGAAAACAGATGTCAATGCAGTATTGTATAATAATATGCTATTTCACTATAATTCATGTTTTGGAAAAACAATATTGTTTGTATATTTGCATGTTTTATAGTTTTGTTCAGAATAGAGTAGAGGGCAGAAGTCACACACAGCTATCAGCTTCGAAGAGTATTTTAGTTGTACTGTTTTAGGGGTATTATCTGTAATAAAAATACCTTTTCCAATACATGTATTATTTGTATTACACACAGCCAATGGAGTTCTGGTATATTTCTGGGGTAAACTATTCTACATAGTGGGATACTGACTAACTATCCTGAGATTACAAATGCAAATGCAATGTGCAAAGATATGTTATGTATTTATTTATTTATTTTGTAATCTGAAGACAGTATTCAGTAGTTTTCCATAGGCTGTGCATTATCATGAAAATGTGTGTATCAACTTTCACATCTCTGCATTAGCAGTCTCTTCAGAGAATTCTTAAATTTGCTTAAAATTGCAATAAAAAGCAACATAGTGGCTAAGCCATGTAAGCTACAATCACAATCTCCTCTCAGGTACACATCCTCATAGGCATTTAACCATGTATAAAGGTGTGTGGTTTTCCAAGAGTTGTTGATGCTGGATTTTGATTTGCCTTTTGAAATGTCCACCATCTTGGATTGATGAAAACTATTTAAATAACTTCTGGTACTCTTATGTTTAAGAAGACACCTGCCAAGTTAAATATGTCTAGTGGTTTAGGTTTTGCCTTTTAAGATGGAAAGGTAGAATTCAAAATGGATTTTTGTTTTGTCAATTTTTATCATTTTTTGGTGTAAGAAAAGAAAACAAAAATACTGAAGTTCACATTCAAGCCTTCAAAGTTGATTGTCAAGGTGTTTGAACCAAGTAAAGTAAACCTAAAATGATCTTAACAAATCTGAAGTCAGATTACTGCTTGAGCTTTCCTTGCTTCAAGTTCCTTAAACCAGTGGTTTTCAAACTGGTCCTGGAGTACCCCCTGCCCTGCTGGTTTTTGTTCCAACCAAGGTCTTAATTGCTTAATTGCATCCTTAATATACCATTCAATTAAGCAATTAAGACCTTGGTTGGAACAAAAACCAGCAGGGCAGGGGGAACTCCAGGACTGGTTTGAAAACCACTGCCTTAAACTGATTTCCCTTGATGGTTAATTTAAATAAGCTGGGATTAAATCAAAATTTTGAACCACCCGCTAATAGAAAACTACAAAATTGTAATCAAATAAACAATAAAATAATAAACAAATACATTTTAGTAATTTTACTTTGTTCTACGCATAAATGTAATCATTTTGATACAAAGGTTTGTACTTTGCTACAGTTTACATTGTAATTATAAATACATTTTAAATTATTAGATAATTATCTTTATTCAGTGTTTCCCCAGTATGTTTGTTGGTCCTTGCAATTTGAACGATAATTGAAAATTGTTGTCAATGTGTTGTGTTTTATATATATATAATTTGTTTTGTTTTTTTAAGTTATACATGCAGTTGTACTTACAATATTGATACCTATTATTGGGGTAGACACGTTTATAATGATTTATAGCTATGAGGCAAAAAAGTTTGTGAATCATTGTTCATCTGTTATCCATATATATATAGATATATATAGATAACAGATTAACAATGTGTGTGTGTGTGTGTGTGTTATTTATGTATTTATTCTCTAGCAGTCTCTCACCTGAACTCGGGTAGTGAAGGAGCCCTCCCGCACCTGGTGCGTTTTCATTCGCTCATTTTCGGTGGAGAATTTGCCATTGAGGACGCCGGAAAAAGAGACATCAGTATTGATAGAGCTGGCCACAGAGCTGCGCTGGTCCAGCCAGCTCTCGATTATCTCTGAATTGGTCTCGACATTGCTGACTTTCTGTGGGACCACAAACACCTCGTCGGGGATGAGATAAGCGCCGTCCTCAGTGGTCTGACACAGGGAATAGGTCAGATTCATCACCCGGCCCATGTCGAGGTTGCGGATGTTGTCCCAGCCGCCCCCGGGCAGCACCTCCAGCGCTGGGGTATTCGCCATGGTCTTCTTGCACTCTCGGATTCCGCTGTCGGTTCTCATAGCCAGAGGACGGCAGTTGCACTTTGGTGCCCAGATCAAGAGGGTCATTAATAGTGAGAATGAAACGCAAATCGGCATGATGTCTGGCTACGTTTTCTTTAACAAATAATAATAAAAAGTAGACTGTTTTTCTCTATATATACTTATTTGTCTTTATTTAAATGCAAGAGGTTAAACTTGTACAATTTTCTGTAAATATGAATTGTAGGCTAGTCTATATGTAATATCACTCGTTTATTTAAAGTCCATCAAGTCATGCTATTTTAATGGGAAGCCCCCATAAGCTGTGATCTCGCTAGCTAGCGCACTTTGTTGTGCGTGATTGCTCGTGTGACACTGAAAGAGAAACTTTGAAGAGGATCACTTCCTTTTTTGTAAACGTAATTTGGTGTGTGTGTTTCTGTAGACTAGGAATTTGCCATGTGTGTGCTTCTCTAAATTTTAGTATGTCTATATAACGATATTTGTGTTTCCTACCTGTCCGACTATGATGTACACTTGTTTTTTCTCTACATGCGACGACAATGTGCAATAGCCTAAAAGTATGTTCAGTGGCGTAGGTTTGCTTTCACAACTGGGGGGGACATGTCCACTATGTCTATGGAGCAGGTGTTCTGACAAACTGAGCTACTATTGTCAGAACACCTGGCACACATTACTGGGGGGGACGCGTTTATTCGTTTTCACTATTTCACTATTCGCTATGTGTGTACTGTATCTTTTGTACTTATGTACTGTATCTGTACTTCTGCATTTCAGTGTGTCGGAATGCATTACGTCTGTAAAAGTATAGGGATTATTTAAATAAAAGAGGAACTTTTGTAACCCGTGATGTGAAATCAAGTTATTTGTGTTCGTACTTTAGTGAGTAACCATATTACTTTTGGTTTCGTGTATAAGGTTGAGTACTTCTGGGGGGTTATAATCTATAATACATTATGCCTACATTTCCCCTGTAAGCAGAGAAAGTAAATCCATTTGTGAGTCTACTGGATAATTTACAAAGTTACATATAAAGACTGATGATGAGCTAGACCTGTATTATTGCACTTTGCACTTTGTATTGCTCTATTGACTTTTGTAAGTCGCCCTGGATAAGGGCGTATGCTCATAAATAAATAAATAAATAAATAAATAATAGACCGTGTGACATAATTCTGTGTTCATTTCAAGTATGATTTTGTTAGATCTCTTTACTGTAATACTGTATCTTTCTTTTTAAACCCCCCCCCCAAAAAAAAAAAAATAATAATCGTCATCTTCCTTAAATTACATTTTAATTGTTTAATCTAGAAACAAAAATCAATGTATCCCTTTAGTCATAAGCACATATATCACAGGGGTCGGCAACCCCCAGCATGCGTGACAATATATGGCACACAACAATATTTTGCTTGGCATGTCAGCCCTTTTAAAAAAAAGTCTGTGTGTGAGGTCACTTTTTCGAAGATATTTAGTTAAAGGTATTTCATTAAAACATAAAAATGTAGAAACATATTTTAAAAATACTCAAGATTGAAATCATCAGATTAAAAGACAAATCAAAAAATCATATAGTCTGCGGTATTTTAACAAGGAATTTCATAATATAGCCTACCCATCCCCACCCTAAACCAATCATGTTGCAATAAATCCTGCAGTCACACTGTACAAAATCTGTAATTTAACGGTAATTGTCTGGCAGCCGAGCTGCACGGTGAATATTTGTAAAATAACCTGAACTGTAAATTAAATTACGGATTAATTTGTGAAATAAACGGTTATTTTATATTTACAGGTTACAACTGTAAATGTATTGTAAAAATAAATGTTGTGATTCTATTGCAAAATGTAGTAAAATTAGTTTTACATAATTATTCTGTCAATAATCAAGACAAATCTGTAAAATAAATGTTTTTACATTTCATTTTACTTCAATCTTGTTTAATAAATAGGTTACACACTTTAAAGTTGCAGTTTAATACTGTGTAATGATGGTTTATACATGTTATAATTTATGTTAAGTTTGGTCATTTTACTATGGAATACATGAATTTGCAGGTTATGGTGTCTACAATTTGTAAAAGCTCAAATCTGTGTTTAATTAATTCATTTACACTAAGCGGTAAACAGGGAACAAATACATGAACAAGTGTCCCTCCAACTTTCAGAATTTTATTACAACTTTTCAATGTTGAATTTACTGAACAAAAGGAGAATATACATATTTATTAGGCAAGATAGGTTACTCTTAAATGTAATCTAAATAGAGTAAACAAAATACAAGTCTCCTGCTTAAGAGACATTTATAGGTTTGGATCTGATCAATTCCAGGTTTACATTTCATTTTCTTTGAACTTATTTGCTGGGATATAGTAATTACAGTAAGTACATGAATTACATGTAATTACATGAAATTAATTTAGGTAAAAGGTGCACCACCATCTAGCACTACACTCTATCCCCACTAGATCTCACCATCACCCTTCCTTATCAATCACTTCTCCCAGCAGTGTTGCCAGGGTCGCGGTTTTCCCCCACAATTGGGCTATTTTGAAAATGCAATCGCGGGAAAAATTACAAAGCCGCGGGTTGCGTTTTTTGGGCTACTTTCATGTGCCACGTATTAAATGAGCATTAGGTGAGTTACGCCCATATCTGCGAAAGGCAGCGGTACAGTGGTAGCAGTCAGTGACAGTGTGAAGTGCTGGTTGGTCTGCGGATGAACAGTCGAGCAGCATTATAAAATGGCAAGTAAATGGGGCAAGTACGGAAAGAAATGGGAGACAGAAAAAGGATTAATGGCTTCAATGGATTCAAAGTGTTCCAAATGATGATAAAAAAGCGTTCTGCAAATATTGCAATGGTGAAATCAGAGCTCACCACAGTGATCTGTTAGCTCATGCTACAACCGAAAAGCATTTTAAAAAAAATCAGCTCTTTTCTCAAATGCCAGAACTTTATTTGACACAGGCAGTTCCTTTCTAAGAACTCATGTTGCTTGCCAATCAAGCACCTTAAATGTTGATCATTTAGGAAGCGTTGTGGAAGACATTTCCAAGAAAGGTATCAGTTTACACAGAACAAAATGCACAGCTCTAATTAATTCAGTGATAGGACCAGTAGTGCATGAAGACCATCTGGAGGATATAGGAAGTGGACCATACTCTCTTATTGTTGATGAGAGCACTGATGTCACGACCAGAAAACAACTATGCATAGTTATCAGATATTACAGCAAGAAACTCTCAGAAATCATTAGCACCTTTGCAGGAGTGATACATATAGTAGCTGGTGATTCACTGACCATAGCAAATGCTTTGTTTCTGGACGACAATAAAAATGTCCATACTGAATGGCTTCGTCCTTGCAACGGATGGCTGTAACACAATGTGTGGGCAACATAACTCAGTGCTACAGAAATTCCGTGACCGCAATCCTCATATTGTCTACATAAAGTGTGTGCGCCATTCTCTTCAGCTCTGTGCATCAAAAGCTGACAGTGTTCTGCCCAGAAATGTAAAGTACATGGTTTCCCAGACCTACAGCTGGTTTTCAAATGCCACCCAGTGCCTCCAAAAATATTCTGAACTGTACAAAACCATAAATGTAGGTGAAAGCCCTCTGAAGATTCTGCAGCTGTCAGACACTAGGTGGCTCTCTATTAGTGAGTGTGTCAACCGTATTCTTTCACAGTATGAGGAGCTTAAGTTGTATTTCCAGTTGACAAAAGATAGTGAGAGGAGCTATGCTGTGGAATTGCTGTACCAAATGTACAGCGACAATATTAACTCGATCTACCTGAAATTACTCCAACCAATTGTGTCAGAGTTAAACAGACTTACTAAAATCTTTCAACTTGACAAACCCAATCCTGCAAAACTTGTAACATTTTACCAGTACTTGAGCGTATAGGATTGCCAAAGACATTCCAGAGCTGGCAGGACATCATGGAGTTTAACTTTTCTGATGAGAGTCTTTTGCCCCTTGAAGCTGTAGACTTTGGGGTACAGTCTCGTCTTGCCTTGCATGAATCAAAGGGAATAAGTGACCATGCTGAACAGGACATGAAACGCAGGTGCAGGGACTACATGCTGGAGTTATCTAAGGAGATTAGGAAGAGACTTCCAGATAACATCAAACAATTAGAGGCTCTCAAATTCCTGTCACTGAAACATGTTCTGTCCTCAAGTAAGCCAAGGCTTGATGATCTTCCTTTTTTCCACCTATTCAAGGGAGATGTAGGAAAAGCAGAGCAACAGTTGAGAGTAATTCACACTCTAGAATGGACCAATACAGAAGACAACAAAACAGAGGACTTCTGGGTAGAAGTTGCTGCATACACAGATACTGCAGATGATAAAAACTTTGAAGATCTTGGAAATTTTGCATTGTGTCTTCTTGCTTTACCATTCAGCAATGCAGCAGTTGAAGTTCATTTTCCCAAATGTCACTGATAAAGAACAAGCTACGAAACAGGCTAGAGCAGAAGTTTTTGCTAAATATAATGAGGATCCGAGCTTACATGCAGAGAAGAAAAATCTGCTGCCATGAATTCAAACCATCACCACGGATGCTTTCTCTTTACTGCTGAAATCTATTCAGCACCACCTGAGGAGGAGGGGGAAAAGAACACACATTTCTAAAAGACTACAGCCCTAAGATTGTAGATAGTTCTGTTCAAAGGTGTAATTGAAAGCAGGCAGTACAGTTAGGCCTCATAAAATGTAACAAGAAAATGTTCTGAAGAGTTCTGAAAAAAGAGAAGACATAAAAGAACAAAACAAAGGACAAGTGTTCAAGTTCACCCAGTAAGCATATTTTTAATAACCTTGGTAATAGCTAGTTTTTGTTATTGAGTTTGCTAGTGTAGGTTAATTTCATATTGACACTTGTGTTTTGACAGAACAACAGCAAGTATGGAGAGGAGAGGATAAAATAGAAGAGAAGAGAAGAGAAAAAAATAAGTACAAGTCACATATGCTGTAGCATTTGTAATGGTCTTGAACAGGATTAGAAAATATTAAAGAGAACATGTTCTTTTTTTTCCTTTATTGTATAAGGGTTGTTTAAACAAACAATGTGATACAAGAATTAAAGAAAGGTAAGAGAATAGTCTGGCTTAGATAAATCTAAATTTATGGATGGCTATGTCAGCTGAACACATGATATTCATATTTATCAGATTTTAAAATAATGTATCATGCAAAGTGCTTCAAATATTGTAAAATCAAATCAGATTGATTTTCTGAAACATATATAGACAAATTGGACAAACTGAACAATTATCAAATTATTACATTTAATTAGGGCCTACTACATTTTAGCCTAGCTGAAACCATCCAAAAAGGATTTAAAACAATAAATAAATCAAAAGCAATGGTAAACATTTATTGTAAGGCTTTTTGTGGGAATCCAGCAGTTGTCTGATTGGACGGAAAAAAATTGGGCTACTTTTCATTCCTTTTGGGTGGGTTTTGAGTTGTCATTGGACTGGACATTTTTCTTGGACCTGGCAACCCTGTCTCCCAGCTCGCTTCAGTCAACATTCTTGAACACCATGTGCACTTGTTCTAATCACCAGGGGCGTTGCTAGACATAAAACTCTACTGGGGCACAGGCCCCCCATTACTCATATCGCTTTTTTTTTGTTTTTTTAATGTGAAAGCCTGCTGCGTGCAAGAATTGTGCAACAAAATGCACTATACAAACTTCCCTTGCTTAACCCACTATTCCTACACTGCAACAAGTACTGGGAAAGGTAAACATGTAGCAATATTAATCTTTATGAAAATATTTAAGTTTCTCAACATGTTTTACGGCATAAAAGGCATACACTGTATATGCAAATAACAAAACCTACTTCAAATCTGACTTGTGTGCCGACACTGGCCTCTGTGTGCTGCAGTGGCTATTATAGCAGCACACAGGCACGCACGCATCAGTTTGTGTTTTTGGTTAAACGGCATTGCTTTTACAAGAATTGATTGGGTTACTGCGTTGCATTTAGATCCATTTCTTTTTTCAGGGATTATCAATCTAAATGAATGCACTGACAAATTAAGTAAATTGTCCAACTTGAGATTTGACTGGGGCACAGCAGATTTATACTGGGGCACGTGCCCCATTAAAAGGGGTCTAGCAACGCCCATGCTAGTCACCCTCTGCTCCCATTCGTCCTGCACCCCCAAACTTGGTTCCTTACTTCCCTCTGTTCCACATATAAACCCCTCACTCACACTCAGTTTTCGCGAAGTTTTGTCAGTGTTTACTATATCTCTGAGCAGTCTCACTGTGCCTTGTTTTAGCCTTGTATCCTTGACCTCCTGATTGACCTCCCGACCACTGACTTTGGACTTTCCTTAATTCTGTTTGCCTGATTGCCCGACCCTTGCCAGTGACCACGACAATGTCTTTGCCTTGCCCTCGTTTGCCCTGTTCTGCTGGTATAGGGCCCACGCCTGTCTGACCACCTCTACCACGCACCACAACTGGGTTCCCCTGTTCCCGTGCCCCACGGTACGTTACAGTGTGGTTCAGAAGATGCAAGAGGAATTATATTATTAATTGGATTTCTAACACCACTTCATCAGTTTAGCATTTTTATTTTACCTTAACATCATCTTCTAGTTTGTGAATGTACAGTCAGTCATAGTCGAGATTAAGCTCTGAACAGAAAAAATGATATTACTTCCTAAGCAGACATTGAAAGGTGAGAACTAGATGGAGGAGGAAGTAGAATAGTAATCAATTTTTGTTGTACATTTATAACTCCCCATATCTGCATAGAACACAATTCCAAATTCCCTGATTGGCGCACACTCTTAGGCATGTTTTATACATTTCCAGATTTGTATTTAGAGAACATTAAACTTGAATTCAAACTGAGTCATTATAAAATATATATATATATATATATATATATATATATATATATATATATATATATATAATAAAACACCCCTTGTCTTTTTCCCGGTGGAAGACACTTTATAACTGTCAAATCTTTGTGCTGAACTTGATTGACATGTTTACTGACAATCTGTATCAAGAGAAAGAAAAATGAAACAGGCTTTTATTTACATTAAAAAAGTATATTATATATATATATACACATACACACACACACACACACACACACACACACATACACACACACAGCCCGTCTCTTGGTATCTCCTCCATGCTCTTGAGACTGTACTGGGAGACACAGCAAACCTTCTTGCAATGGTACGTATGGATGTGCCATCCTGAAGGAGCTGGACTACCTGTGCAACGTGAATGGGCTGCAGGTACCGCCTCATGCTACCAGTAGTGACAAGGACACTAGCAAAATGCAAAACTAGAGAAGAATCAGTCAGGAATGATAAGGAGAGAGCAATTATCTGTGGCCACCACCTGCAACACCATTCCCTTTTTGGGGGTTGTCTTGCTGTTGCCTCTCCAGTGCACCTGCTGTGACTTTATTTGCACCAAAACAGGTGACATTGATTCACAATCGCTTAGGCTTCCTAACTGGACAGATTGATATCCCTGAAGTTTAATTTACTTGGTGTTATACTGTGACTATTACGTGTTCCCTTAATTTTTTGAGCAGTGTATATATTCACTATGTATATCATTTCACACATGCTTAAAATGCTCTTAGAAGTATCAACTGAGGGTAGTTTAACATTCAAATACAAAATGAAAATTACCATTGTATTAGACTTATTACTGGTGTCACAAATGTTTGAGAAGTTTTAAAAGCTACAGTATAAGCAATTTAAAGCTTAAACAAGGTACATATTCATTTGTTATAATGTACCTTTGAAGGAATTAAAGTGTTGCTCCCAACTCTGATGGATAATGAATGTTCAAGCAGTAATAGGATGCAAACATAAGCAAAGCTTCCACAAAATTGGTTAGTTCTGTAACAACAACTTTATCAATGCTCATCAAGAAGCGGGATGCCATCAGAAGGGAATCTCCTGCAGCAGGAAAATGTATGAACTTGTTAAATTGACTTCACTGTCTTCAGAATGAAAATAAACATTATCAAACATAAATAAAATCACTCAAACCCACTACAGTTAATCATACAATTGACGGAACTTGGAGCTTCTACATTTTCATACAAAATCATTCCTTAGCAGTTTACTTAATTAATGCTCCAGGTAATTCTAGCAAGAATTGTGTACAAAACATTTACAGAATCTGGAAACAATTTTTGGACTCAAAGTTATTTAGTAGGTGAGAAGAAACAAAATAAAAACACTCAAAACTGCTCATGAATCCTATACAACTATTTAAAATGTCATTTGGATGTCAGACTGTTCACAAAGCATTTATCTTCAGTAAATTTTCTGGTGATGCTAATTCAATTCTGGTTATACTACTGACATTTATTCCTCATTCAAGAGTAAAACTTATTCAGCATATGTTGAACAAAACTTATACCACAGAAAATAATGCAGGAAGATCAGATGTTGGCAATTGGCAAGTGTCATTCACCAGGACAAACATGTACTTGTCATCTTTACCAAAGTACGCAAGCAGCACCAAAACCAGCCCTGGCATCTTTGGTAATTTAGACTGTGGAGCAGAGAAACAACATGAGAGGTGCAGGGTGAAAGGGAGCAGGGGGTGATCACAGAAGTGCACAAGGGTTCCAGGAATGTTAATTGAATGATTGAAGGAAGCTGTGAGAAGTGACTGATAAGGAAGGGTGATGGCAACATCTAGTGGGGGAAAGTGGAAGTGCTAGATGGTAGCTGTGACAGTAGGCAAGAATTCTGTGTAATTTGTCTCAAAAAAATGTCCCTTCTAATTGTACACCTGTAAGAACCCCGAAGTGTGCTTGTAATTCTGGCATTTCAAACAGAAATGGCCACTCCCTCCTTATTTTTTCAGTTTCCATACCTCGGATGATGTCTTTTCTCTGAGTGTAGTACGTTGCGATCATTTTTGTGGAGATGACCTGTGCATCACAGTTTCTTTCTTGGAATATGGTTTTCATTTCTTCTTGTTGCCATTTTTGACTTGCAAATGTCTCTGTTATTGGCAGGTGCTCGGGATCCCAGTTTATGCAACCGTAAGTGTCTTGAGACGAAATATATATATATATATATATATATATATATATATATATATATATATAATTGTTTAACACATGCTATTTCGGTAGAGGCATTAAATATATGGCGATAAAATATTGATCATTTTGTTTGTACTTTTATAGGGCAATTTGTTTGGAGGGACGTTTTACTGGATTCACAGTCCAAAGGCGTAGCTCTGCTGCTGCGCGCAGATGTTGCAATGGAACGTCCTATTAGTCTTCGTCTCTTGTGCTTCTATATTCTTTGCTTGAACATCCAGGACATTTCGTCATCCAGGCTTGTTAGTATCGCGAGATTTTAGAAAGTCTTTTTTATTTAAAATGAACAATTCGGGTACAGTTCATTTTCAAAATTAATTAATCAATATGACCTTTAATTTTTTTTAATATATATATAATTTATGTTTTTGACAATAACAGAGTGGTGCCCCTTTTGTCCTCAGAGCTCCCACGGCCCCATCCCGCCAATGCCGTACAACTACCCAAACTCCCCGATATACAGTCAATCAGCATTCACTGACCCTGCCCCCCAAGTGTGTTAGTGACTGAAATGGGGGAAGATTTGGGGATTTGAGTGGAATGAAAAATTGATATAAACTTGGCCCTCAAATTCAGTTTGAAATGTGCAACTTTTGTGCTCTACAACAAATTGATTTTTCAGTAATTTACTTTTTTTTTTAAATAACCATTACATACATTAACATTACAGTTTGTGTAGTAATAAATACAGCTTCTGTGGACTTATTAAAGTCATTTTCTGTAATTTAACATAATTTATCATTTTGTAAGCAAATTACATACCTAAATGTGTTTCACTGTATATTTACATAAAATTAATAGCACATTTTATAGAGTCATTTGCAGTAACACTGAAAGGTTTTTCATGTACTTGAATGGCAAAATGAATGTACAAATGAAGGTTAAAACCACCTAAATATATGGCAGTTTTTAACAGTGCATGGTTACGACCTGGAAAAGGAAAGTAGGAAAAAAATCTTATTTGGAAAATCTTATGAAACCCTGGGGGTTCAGGTGTGCACCACTCTTCTCGTTAATGGAACTTAAGAAAATAATTTAAATGTTAGAAAGTCTCAGCCAGCGTGGAGAGAAATATATGGATTTGTGCAAAAGAAAGAACATTTTCTTTGCAGATCTAAAATTGCAATCTTACTAACACTCCCAAATACAGGCAAACTGCATTTCTCATTAGTTCTAAGACAAGATAACTTGCTACATGCCTACATTCGTGCACTAGCAGACAGTTAAATGTATTTTTAAATAACTTTAACCACAACAGTATCAAAATAAATATGATATCAGCTTAGTTCCGTCTTAGGTACCAAATTACATTTGACCCAATAATAAACTCAGGATGATCAAAAGCAGAAGTATGATGATATTGTTTCTGTTAAAATCTGCTTTGTTTGCATGTTCCTTATGTTTTTTTTTTTTTTTTTCTTAACAAACATTTAGTAGAAATGTCTATCTATTAAATAAATGTATATTTCCATAAATTCACAGTTATGGAGACATACTAGAGCTCTGCCCTCTGTGTGAGTTCTGGCTCTCCAAGTGCCTTTGCAATAAATCTGCTGATTCTTGACTCTTGACAGGGGTTTTCTTGTAGGCATTTCTAACCCATCATTCACTGTTTGACCTTCTGTAAACCAGCTTCCGCACAGCTCACTCCACTGAAACTGCTTTCCAAGTGGTCACTGACTCCCTCAGCTCAGCTCAGATGGCCTCCCTCTCCTCTGTTCTGATCCTCCTTGATCTCTCTGTAGCCTTCAATACCAGCGATCATTCCATCCTCCTTTCCTTCCTTGCCGACCTTGGAATCTCTGGAACTGCGCTCACCTGGTTCTCCTCCTACCTCAAGGACCACACCTACGAGGTGATATGGTGAGGATCTTTGTCCACACTGCACCCTCACAGGTGTACCCCACATGATCCACATGCCTAAATATTTATAATAAGAACATAAGAAACATAAGAAAGTTTACAAATGAGGAGGCCATTCGACCAATGGTGCTCATTTGATGTCCATTAATAACTGATTAATAAGTGATTCAAGGATCCTATCAACCACATCCCTGGGGAGTTTGTTCCAGGTTGTGACAACTCTCTGTGTGAAGAAGTGTCTCCTGTTTTCCGTCTTGAATGCCTTGAAGCCCAATTTCCAGTTGTGTCCCCGGGTGCGTGTGTCTCTGCAGATCTAGAAAATCTCCTCTGGTTTGATCTGGTCAATACCTTTCATGATTGCCCTAGGCAAGACATAAAGATGCCGCCCGCCGACAGTGTTTTGTCTGCGGTTCCCACCGGGTAGGGGGGGTTGGTGCTGACGGTGTTTCTTTCACGCTAGCGGGGGGGGTGGGTGCTGGTGTTGTTTCGCTCCTCTGTTCCAGAGTGAAAAGCTTCAGTTCCCTCAGTCTCTCAGTAGGACATTCCCTTCAGACCAGAATAAGTCTAGTTGCTCTCCTCTGAACTGCCTCTAGAGCAGCAATATCTTTCTTGAAGCGTGGAGCCCAGAACTGTCCACAGTATCCAGATGAGCTCTAACTAGTGCATTGTACAGTCTGAACATTACTGCCCTTGTTTTAATTTGTACAATTTTGATAATATACCCTAGCGTTTTGTGTGCCTTTTTATTTCTTCCCCTCATTTTAGGATGTAGAAAGTGATGAGTCCACATAAACTCCTAGGTTTTTCTCATGCATTACTTACTTCTTCTAGTTCTATTCCTCCCATAGTGTAATAATAGTGGACATCTTTGTTACCTGCATGTAATACCTTTGTAGAGTAAGGTACACTTATGCATTTCAGTTAAAGAAGTGAATTTAAGTATCACCTTATCAAGAATCCTAGAATCTTGTAGAACTCAATTTCTGCAATAATTGGATGCAGGCACCAATTCCAAAGATATAAATTCTCAAATTTATTAAAAACAAAGATAAAATGTAACACTAGTTATACAAAAAGGGAAAAACGAATTAAAATTCACTCAAGATCAACAAATCAAAGACAAATCACTTCCATGACCAAATGAAAGAACATGGAATCTCATATGATAACACACAAATCCTTACACAAAATTACAAACACATTGACTACAATACCGGTTAGTAAGACGAAGGCGAGTCTCTCATTAGTATTATTAGTCAGACATCAAATAACTAATGCAGGTTAGTATTTATATCAAATAACTTCTTGTTATATATATCAGTCTCATTTACGTTGGGTGCCAAGAAAGATTCTATCATTTCTTGTTACCACAATTCTCCCTAATTGATTACTGTTCAATGATTAAGGATAGGCAGGGCCACCTATAATCTAGTGTCTATTAACGTGTGTCAATTTCAGACTAAACAGTCAAATAAAAGCACACGGCACGAGGTTCCACAGGGTGGGGCGAGGTCCGTGTGGTTTGGAACAAAGGCAGTCCGGTTCGGCTTTGTCCAATAACTTCCACTTCAGTCAATGCTTCTGGAAGTTGGGGTTTCGCGAAAGTAGAGTCTTTTCCAAACAGAGTTTCCACTGGTTTGAAGGCTCCAAGGGTGTGCACAGGTTGTCTTCTTTGTAAGCAGGGTTTTCCACCGTAGTTACTTGAAAACAAAGTCTTTGAGGAAAGCAGGGCCCTGTTCGTTTCCAAGGGTCAAGTTTCTAAAGACTCAATAGATATTTAAATGACTGAACACTTCTGTATTACAGTCGACTTAGTAAATTGTCCAGCTGCACACACTCCACTGATCAGATGGGTACAGGCGGGCAGGCGCAGTTTCTAAAGTTCTTTAAAGAATTCTTTGAACGGCTCAATCTCCTTCTCCCAGTTTAACTCTTCTGTTGCCGGCAAAGACTTTGTTGGTTTCTGGTTCCGGTTCTGGCAACAGAGCTAAGTTGAGTTGAGGCAGCGAGTTACTGGTTCAGGTGAAAGAGAGAGAGAGAGAGAGAGAGAGAGAGTGCTGTGCGTTGCCTATTATGCCTTCAGATCATAGGCGATTGGTTCTTGAGTTTGCAAGATTGGATTTCGGTTTCAGCCCCCAGTGTCCTATTGGAGGAGGCTTGATTTATGCCTGATGTCAATCCATGCCATCTTTTGGAAATGCCGGTTGGCCTGGGTTCGTAGCTCTGTTTCGGGATTTTGGCTCTCGCCCGCTTCAAAGGGTTTTATTACCTTCAGGCCCTATTCCCCAGACATTTTCACAGCAGGGATTCTGAGCCATTTGACCCAATCTATGTGAGCCATACTCCCAAGACTGTCACTTTGACGTAGAACAGTTCATGGGCCGATGAGCTCAGGAATTCTGGTAACTTTGGGGGAGAAGTTTAGCTTCAGGGCTAGAATGCTCTTATCACAATACACCCCCCCTTAACGCTACACCTTGCACTTGTCCACATTGAATTTCATCTTCCAGGCGTCGGCCCACAACTGAATATTATCTAAGTCCCTTTGAATAACCTGTGCTGCCGAGATTGTAACTGTTGAGAAACCTATTTTAGTATCATCTGCAAATTTGACGTTGCTAACTATCCCTAATATTAAACCCTCTGAAGTGACTCTCCCTATAGAGTAACAATGTCCCATAATACTTTGTCAGTATACTTTCCTACTGTTGTGTAATACAATTCCAGGTAATAATTAAAGTAGCCCACAGAAACAAGTAAATTCAAACTGATGATTGTTTTATAGACAAAACTTTGAACCAATCTGCAGTTTTGAAAAATAACATACAGTTGCATGATCCACAGGGTCAAAGGCTTTAGATGGATAAAAAAATAAATCACAAACAACATTACTAGAATCCAGTGCAAGAGATATATAATTAATCACTCTATGGACAAGAGTTTGTGTGCTATGCTTTGAGCGAATTCCAGACTAAAAATCAACTAAAATATGATTGTTCCATAAAATTCTTCAGTTGTTTGTTTACTCTCAAATACTTTTGTATTTACTGGAAGTACAGATATAGGCTTATAGCTATGTATTAATTATTTATTTTCTGACCCCATCATCCTCTCGCTTGTTGTCTGTCTGCTATTTCCTCCTGTATGCACTCACATCACCTCAAGCTCAACCTATCTATATATGATCTCCTCTTCTTTCCCTCTCCCACCACACCTTCTACTGATCTCTCCATCTCAATGCCCTTGGAATCTACCACACTCTCCCCCTCTTCTTCTGCTAAGAATCTAGGGGTCAGCCTTGATCCTGCTCTCTCCTACTCTCAGCACATCTCCACGCTGACATGCACTTGCCGAATCTTACTGAGTAACATACATCAAATCTGCCCCTTCCTCACCGACTCCTCCACCCAGCTGTTCATCCAAACCCTGGCAACTCCCTCCTTGCCCCCTCTCCACTCCCCTTCCTTCAGAGCCTGCACCTTTATAACCCTTGCCCATGAGTGGTGAAACGACCAATTACCCAAGACTCATCTGTTCACACTGTACTTTTAATATAGTAGTTTATTCTCCTGAGATGTTCAGCACTCTTGTAATTTCACATTTCATATGATTATATTTCCTTATGCTCCTGCTTTCTTACACATATAACTCCTACTATTTTACTATGATTTCTCCTATGCTCCTCTCCATTTATCATTTATGCATCATGTCTGTACTTTAAACCTATTTGAACTAGGATGTATGCTTTGTACTTTATATTAATTGTAACTGCAATTTTGTAAAGCTTAAATTTAATTCTATATTGATTTACATTACTGCACTATTGTAATGCTTGTGTAAACTGTAAGTTGCCCTGGATAAGGGCATCTGCTAATAAATAAACAAATAAATAAATAATCCTATACAGCACTTTCACCAAGAGAGAAAATAAATGGAATAATTGGGATTTTACTGGATCATTTGAGTTATATCCTCTTAGCAATTGAACCAGACCTCAGCCTCATACTACACAACCCCTTTGAATGGCATCAAAATATGAGTTTCATTAGGTTCATTAATAATAATATGGTCGACAACAGACTGAAGTTCTTCACACACTGTGCACACTGGAATGGTTTCACTCCTGTGTGCATGTGCAGGTGATGAATAAGGTGTGATGAATTAGTGAATTATTCCACATGCTGATTACAGCTCTATGGTTTCTCTCCTGTGTGATTTTGGTAATGTACTTTAATTTGCCCTGATGTTATGAAACCCTTCCCACACTGAACACAGCTGTGAGGTATTTCTCCTGTGTGGATGTACATATGTGATTTAAGGAGGGATTATCTAACAAAACTAGTCTCACAATGACTACACTTGTCTGGTTTCATTCCTGTGTGAACCCTTCTAAATTTAGTCACCACAAACATGAGTATTCGTTTTCACTAAGCATTATTGTCTCCCATATTTAATCATTATAAACAGACATTTAGACTGATTATAACATGAACTGATAATGGAATAATATGTTTAGATGGTGATTTATGTTTTTTCCCCACGTTGTTTATGATCTGTGTCTTTATAGCATACAATTGTGTTGTCCATCGTAGTAGCCTATTGAATAGAAACAACAGAGTCAAGATATTTTATAAATATAACCACACAAATATAGAGTCAGTTTCATTAAAAAATGCCAGCAGTGTTACGCAATTAAAAATACTTTGTTTCTGCTAGCCTGGTGTCCAGAAATCACGTTCAATTGGTACCTGAATTGGACATATTTCCTGCATTCTGCATCCAAGAGCATTTATTCTACATTTATAATAACTACTGTTGGTAAAAAAAAAAATGACAGCTGCTAAATTTAGAAGGGTTACTATGTGTCAGTCTCATTTGTGAAAGAGACTTCCCTCAGCAAACAATACTGACTTCTGAATATCGTGTGACTGTAAGGTAATTTAAGGTGGTTTTCAGTGCCCATGAGTCTTGTCATATTGAATAAAACTTAATTACGACTAAAAGATTTTTGTCTGTGTGATTATTTTATGTTTTTTGCATGAACAAACTGTTACAATGGAGGCTGCATTCTTGTAGGGCAGATTTCCTCAATTCTACAAACGCAGATCTGTGTAAATATGCACTCCCGCACACGAGCAGAGTTATTTAGCACCGTATCCCTATTTATTTAACTAGTTCACTGTTCACTGTTTAACTGTTTCACCTTTTTGTGCACATATACAGCAGAGAAATTATACATCACAAAGCAATTATAAATAACCGAAACTGTTACCAAAATATAATGTTGGTTGTACCAAGCAATGAAACACAAACATGTCCGCAGCACGCACCTTTTTAAAAATGTGACATCCACCCATTCTGTCTCATGAACAACCACAAATGCTTCCAGACATTGTTGATATCTTAAAATGGACATACCACACAACCAAGAACACACAATAATATTTGTGTATATACTTTTTGTAAACAGTCCAAAATAAATGTGTTCAAACTATCTTTTTCACAATTTTTTTGTATTATTATTATTTAATATATACATCTATTTTATGTTTGCACGTAGCGTTTGTAATATACGTTCATATGCTGCCACCGGGTGGGGAGGAGGACCGGGTCAGAGTTCAGTGAAAAATAATAAAGATGGCTGATTGAGCAGTCTGCTCTGTCTTTAACCAATTCAATAAATATAAAATACTGCAGCGTTCTTGCATTTTTTCACTGTATTGTTTAATAAAAAATGACAATTCATGCATCCTTTTTAACAATCAGTCATGTGCCTCCTTGTGTTCGTTCATCTATAATTTAGCATGGTTTGTGATGGATCTGATCATTCCTGTGATGTCAATATCTTGAAAATCCTACAGTGCCCATTTACTATTATTATTATTATTATTATTATTATTATTATTATTATTAAGTGATACGAATAATGAACTGACTAACACCTGAGGGGTGTACTACGAAGGGAGTTTAACCTACTCAGATTTAACTCGGGGTTATGAAGGAAAGTCAGGTTGACAAACTGGTTGCCTAAACTGGTGTTAAACGGCACTGCGACGGTGGTTAAGATGCCGGTTAGTTGACTCGCTGTTCACTGGAGTTCGTGTGTGTTCGGCAGCGCAGACTGAGTTTGCGCACAATGGCTGTGCTCCGTATTGTTATGGGCTCAAATTAGCGCCATAAGTATCGTATTCAAATATATATATTGTAAACAAAACAAAAAAACTTGATGTTGAGATCAAAAATAAAAAATCGAATGCAATTTTTTTAGAATTGTAAACAAAAAAAATGTATTGAAAGCAAAAAAAACAAAAACGATAGCAAATTTCGCATGCAGTCCCTGACTTTGCCTGCGATGCTGCCATTTTTGCTTTCTCCGCCAGTTTCTTTGCTTTCGATTTATTTATTTTTCGTTGATGAGTTTTGGCGCGGTTTTGTCTTGAGGGCGGGATTTACAGGGGGGCGTGGGTCCTGGGTCTCCATTGGTGACGGTTGAGTGACTGTTCTTCCTGATCCAATCAGTGATCAGGTGGGCTGGTCTAGTGACCTCTGTGTGGGATGGACACGACAGTGTTGGTTTCAACAGCAGCGCCGATTCAGCGACTCATTAAACCCCCTGTGTGCGCAGAGACCTGGAGCTGGACAGTCACTGGATCCCACCGCCATTTGAGCCCAAACACACAGCACTGAAACAAAACACAGGATTCACCTGCTACATGCACAGTAACATGTTTAATATCATGTTCATATGAATGTAACCTGCAGAGCACTTTAATTCAGCTGCTCAGATAACAGGGCGCCAGACTGATGCAGCTCACAGCATTTAGCAAATGGAGGAGCACACACACATACATACATACATACATACATACATGCACACATACACACTATATATATTATATATATATATATATATATATATATATATATATATGCACACAGTCACCTACAAAATTACTGGCGCCATTGATAAAGATGCGAATAAAGGCTGTGTGAAATAAACACATGTAATATGTAGAAAGGGTTTGTTCACAACTTTTATTAAAAGCATGCTTTGTTAATAATTAAATTCCATGTAGTTGCTCCACTCAGTCTGGGTCAGTCAGCGCTGAAGTCAGATGTGTTGCAGAGTGACTGTCAGACCAGCCCACCTGCTCACTGATTGGGTTAGGAAGAACCGTCACTCAAGCCTGCTGGACCAATGGAGACCCAGGATCCCCGCCTCCCTGTAAATCCCGCCCTCACGACAAAACAGCGCCAAAACTCCTAAACGAAAAAAATAAAAATCGAAAGCAAAGAAACTGGCGGCGAAAGCAAAAATTGCATCATCGCAAGCAAAGACAGGGACTGCAGGCGAGTTTTGCTATTGTTTTTGGTTTTTTTGCTTTCGATACATTTTTTTTGTTTACAATATTTGAGCCAATTATATATATATATATATATATATATATGCAATCTTCCGGCGACAATATATATATATATATATATTGTCGCCGGAAGATTGCACGCTGATAATGTCAGGATATGAGCAGTTTAAAGAAAGATAGGCTTGTTGGCAGCGTAAATTCGTAAGAGTAGTGTTCTTGTCATATGTTCTCTATTTTGTCTTACGGACTCTTCTTATATTTGTAATAATGTTGATATGTAAGGACACTAAGAAAATAGTCTATCTAAATATGTGAAAACAATTAGGATACTTAAATTATAGCCTATGGACTACATCTCTGAAATCGACCCATTACTCACTGTTAATGAATTAAGATCTACTACCTAAAGCACCCAGGCTGTAGGGCTGCCTGTATGAATTGAATGTAATGCTATTGTGTTCAGAATAACTTCATTCTCACAATCATTTCAGCTGCAGCCCCAGTGGAAACGCACCTGCAACAAGTCCAGATGAAATATAAAAATATTCTATCAAGTGGTGTGTATTAATAATACTCATTATTAATATACAGTAGAGATATGGTGTGTAGCCTACACTTATAATAGACTATTCACGTGTTCACAGCAAACAGAAAGAACTTGGGCAGAAATGTCGGGATATTTCAGGAATCCACTCTTGCTCGTGTCTCACCACCTAATGTGTCTTTAATTGTCTTGAATATAAGTAGAAGTTTAAAGGACAAAATAATGTAGGCTAGCCTACATGTCAGATCAAATACGATATGATCAAATACTTGAACATTGATGCTGTGAAATGACTTCCTATATACATAATTCCCCTCATGTGCTCCCAGGGGTGCTCTAATGGTGATATGCGTACAGTCAGTCGCACCAATCACCCTGGGGATTCCTATGGAAAAAAATGTGTTCTGTATCTAAGCCCATGCATATTAAAAATATAAGTATTCTCGGTTCTCCTTTTGTGGGAAGTCTGCTCTTTCCGCTCTCTCGACAACTTCGGTATTTCCTTTCGGGTATTTCCCCAATATTGCCAGCTTCCCCTCTAATTCTAATTCTGAACGGAAACCTGTACCCTTGTATGTATATATAAGGTTTGTAAAGTTGTAATATGTTCTGACATAAATTCCTTATTGAATGTGTGTTTTGTGTGATCTTTATTTTAAATGGGAAATTAAAGGTCAATCTAATATTTAAAAATACTAATTCTTACCACTTCATTTCTGTATTAGAATTCATGATCTATGATCTTTCATTCACTCCTTCATATGGGGTTACCAAATGTAAAACACACTTTATTGTGCATGATTTAGTATTCTGCTCAGATACAACTTAAATGTTGTGTTTTTCTAGATTTAAGAAACAAGTTTGAAAAATACAGCCTTAAATTCTAGATCTCTATTTTGAGTTTTCAGTTTAAATACTTTAACTAAAACCTAAATCTGTTTTGCAAACTAAATATTTGTATACCTTTGAATCTATCTATCTATCTCTGTCTCTCAAATTTGATCTGCAATCATCTCTGCTCACAAGCAATATTCACATGGAAGGTGCATTGTTGCCCCAGTTTTAAGCATTTAGCAAACTGAAACAGGATTCTCTCTAGTCTTTACCTGTACTTTCCTTAATCAATTTATCCTTCAATCCTAACAAGCTTTTCAGGTCCTGCTGAGGAAAAGTATCCCAATTAGTGGTGTAGCCAGGATTTCAGGGCCCCATGAAAGAATAAAAGTACAGTTCGGCAGGGTGTGAGGCTGGGGGTGAGGACTCTGGGGGGTGCTTACAAAGTGCGGTCCAAGTTCCATGGGAGCTAACACAACAAATATGCACGTCCCTGCTGCATGGGCCCCACCGACAAGATGCGCAGATGTGTCTCTAATCCACATTAGTCAGTGCGATTCCCTCATATACTATACTTGGAAGCATGAGCAGCACTGTGCTTCTTGCGGAGGATTACTATAGAGGACCACATTTTTTTAAAATAACAAATACATACAGATTAAAATACATGTTGAATTAAATGAATACATGTTTACATACAAAAAAGAATAAACATGTCTATTTGTTTATTTATTTCGATATTCATTAATTTATTCATGTCTGTATTTAGTTTAACATATATTTGTTTATTTCTGTATTATTTTATCTGCATTTATTTGAAGTTTTGGCATGGACAGTCCTCCATACGCCATACATATGTCTCACCACTAGGTGTCGCAGCGAGACAACGATGCATTTACTGCAATAAATAACAGTGAAAACGCAAGGAGAGAATACAGATATAAACGTATTTCTTTATTTTTCAAATGAACGTGGTACGTATTTTTATTTACAAAATTAATATAAAATGCGGTTGTACTCTTGTAAGGAGAGCATTATATTGTTTACAAGGGCACGTCACTGCAACACACTATTTGTTAGAGCTGGCATTGGATAGCTTTAAAAGGCAAGATGATGTCTTATGTTCAGTAAAACGCACAGTGTGGAGATGCCGGGGATTGAACCCGGGGCCTCATACATGCAAAGCATGCGCTCTACCACTGAGCTACATCCCCGTCGCATGCGCGCTCTCCCTGCGCACTGCAGCCTCCTGTCCTGTAACCATCTCTCGCATGATCTGCTCTGAAGTGAAGACTATTGTTCATTTGCAATGATGGGGGTGAACACGCACACATTTCTGTAATGAGAGGCGTTCAGAAGGACATGGCAGTATTCCCGCGTACATTATAAGTTATGATAAGAATGAGAATATCAGTAATATTGGGATGGGTTAGATGTAAAACGCAATCTGGCCAGTACGGGGGTCGAACCCGCGACCTTGGCGTTATTAGCACCACGCTCTAACCAGCTGAGCTAACCGGCCGCCGTAGCGGAACGTTTTGGCAAATGTGGAAAAAACAGACAAAAGCATCATATGGGTCCATTTCACTGCATTGTGTTCATCACTCGATAACAGAGGAAAAGAACAACCCTTACACATATTCACAGCATTACTCCCGGTCACTATATTCAGCATGATCTGGCTGCCTCTGTTGGCTGATAGATTTTCACACTTCAGTTGTTGTGTAAAACGATAGGCTACACAAATACATCAATGTCTATGTCAGTTTATATGTATATGTTTAGTCCACAGCGAATCCATGCATTTGTATTATTTGCATGGACTCGCCTTCGTCTTGTCTCTTAGGCTCCAACTGTGTGTTCAACTGAAAGAAGCACTTTCTTTCTCTTTTCACTTGCCATGTTCCTCAGACTTTAACATAACACAGCACATAGCAGAGATGCACTAGACAGTGTTTGGAAATCAACAGCCATTATCCCTGTTGGAAATATCCCAGTACAAGAAAGGGATTGAAAACTGTTCTGGTTTTAATTCCACATGAGACAACACACACAAAAACCACTCCTAAGCACCAACGCTGCTTTTCGCTGTCAGGATGGCCGAGCGGTCTAAGGCGCTGCGTTCAGGTCGCAGTCTCCCCTGGAGGCGTGGGTTCGAATCCCACTTCTGACAAGAGTTTTGTGTCTCTAATCCACATTAGTCAGTGCGATTCCCTCATATACTATACTTGGAAGCATGAGCAGCACTGTGCTTCTTGCGGAGGATTACTATAGAGGACCACATTTTTTTAAAATAACAAATACTTACAGATTAAAATACATGTTCAATTAAATGGTAAAGGTATTTGGATTTTTACAGAATTATCTTTAAAATAGTGTCCTGAAAAAGGGACATTTCTTTATATATATATATATATATATATATATATATATATATATATATATATATATATATATACACACATATGTTTGTTTAAACTTAATTTGTTGTATGTTATTCTGTTTTGTGCCCTGAATTCCGCGATTCTGTCAGTGTTCTCTGCAACTCGGATTTCATAGGGCCTTATTTGAGGGAATGGGGTAAACATGCTTAAACTGAAACTGAGTTTACTCACCACAGCATATATAGCCCTTTGTTCCATCACTTCCTTGTGAAGTATTGCTGGTCTCTTAGCTGTGCTACCAAGCCTTAGTGTGTCTTGTGCCTGTTTGTGTTTTGACCCTTAGCTCGTTACCTGCCTTTCGGATTTCCCTAGTCTAGTCTGTACGCCTGATCGATTGACCGCCAGGTCGTGACCTCTACAACTATTATTTATCCTTTGGTTTTGTCCGCACTTGAATCCTTCTCCCTGCTGTACCCCTGGTACACCACCGTAACGACTAGATCTATAGATATTTGGACAAGGACAACATTTTCATAATTTTGGCTCTGTACACCACCACAATTGATTTGAAAGGAAACAATCAAGATGTTCTTTAATTTGAGGGTAGTTACATCCAATTTGGGTGAACGGTGTAGGAATTACACACATTTTTATACGTGGTCCCCCCAATTTTAAGGCATCAAAAGTAATTGGACAAGCTAACATAATCATGAATTCAATTGTGAGATTCAATACTTGGTGGCAAATCCTTTGCATTCAATGGCTGCCTGAAGTCTGGGACCCATAAACAACAGCAGATGCTGGGTTTCTTCCCTAGTGATGCTCTGCCAGGCCTGTACTACATATGTCTTTAGTTCCAGCTTGTTCTTGGGGTGTTTTGCCTTAAGTTTTGCCTTAGAAATCAAAGCAAACCAATCAGAGAGAGAGAGCAAAAACATTAGGTGTGGCCAAATCAACTATTTGGAACATTCTTAAAAAGAAAGAACGCACTGCTGAACTCAGGAACACCAAAAGGCCCAGAAGACCATGGAGAACAACTGTGGTGGATGACAGAAGAATTCTTTCCCTGGTGAAGAAAAACCCCTTCACAACAGTTGGCCAGATCAAGAACACCCTCCAGGAGATAGGCATACCTGTGTCAAAGTCAACAATCAAGAGAAGACTTCACCAGAGTAAATACAGAGGGTTTACCACAAGATGTAAACAGGAAACAGGAAGACCAGATTAGAGTTTGCCAAAAAACATCTAAAGAACCCTGTACAGTTCTGGAACAACATCCTATGGACAGATGAGACAAAGATCAACTTGTACCAGAATGATGGGAAGAGAAGAGTATGGAGAAGGGAAGGACCTGCTCATGATCCGAAGCATTCCACCTCATCTGTGAAGCATGTTATGGCATGGGCATGTATGGCTGCCAAGGGAACTGTTTCTCTTGTATTTATTGATGATGTGACTGCTGAAAAAATGACCGGTTAATCTGATTATTCTTTGAAGGGCTGCAGGTGAGAAAGGGGGAGGGGAGCAGAGCGACATATAAACCTGCTGAGGCAGGAGAGATGTGGTAGCCAAGAGGAACAGACCGAGTAGTCTCCCTTCTAAAACCTGGTGTGCTTGATACCGTTTTCTCCACCTGCCAAATAACTATCTCTGTCCTGAAAAGTCCTTACAGCCCTCTTTTGTTATAATCTTTGTCAGTTATGTTTGAAAGATCCCAGGAGAGAAACTATTAAGCCTTGGTGCTGATTTAATATACATTCATGGGGAAGGGGATTCATCTAGGATTAGTTTTTCCTTTTTGTATTATGATTGAGTTGGGGAGTTTTTAAAATGATTTGTATTATACTGTAAAATAATGTTTTCACTGTAGTTCTTACCTATTTATTGTGTGTTAGCAAGGGAGTTCCTCTCCAATTGAATGTGATTTATGAAGCACCATGGAAGATAAGATAAGAAGAGTGGAAGATAAATAAATAATTGTTTATAGTAACCAAACTACTATTTGGCATGCAGGTGTTGTTGATGCACTGCAGAGCAAGTTATTGTGTTGGAATGGACTGGGTCATCTTTACATTATCTGGGGGAAAATAATACTCTCCCCACTCTTGTGCTTTATTGTACTGTTCTTTGATTCTGTCCCCCCTCTTCCTCAAGGACTTTTACTGTACTTGACTGTTTCTCCCTCCTCTACCACTCTTTTCTCTGTACTCCTACACTGTATTGCATTTGACCCTCTCTATCTCTCTCCCCCCTTTCCTTTCTATTGCATTGTTCTTTCCTGCACTGTCCTATTCTGTATTGTATCGCTGACCTCTCCCACAAGCTCTCTCTCGCCCGCTAAATACACAGATGCGTTCCCAGAAATAACCCTTTTCCAGGCAGCGAAAATGAAAGTGTTCTGTGAGCGGATAGATTGTGGGGCAATCCAGACGGGGAGGGAAATCACACTGGCACACATACAATCTAGGATGTAGGACTTCTATTTTGTTTACTGTATATCTTCCTATACACTTGTGTAAATTGCATTATTCTTTGAACTGCAGCCTACTGTATTATTGCACTTTGTACTGCGCTTATATTTTGTAAGTCGCCCTGGATAAGGGCTAAGGAAATAATAATAATAATAATAATAATAATAATAATAATAATGTATTACATACTGTGACACCGTGTGGGGATGGACACGGGGTCAGGGCTCTAAAAAGGCAAGGCTAAGGAAACAGTTGGCAGGGGGCCGGTGCAACAGACGTGCTTCTATTATATTTACAGGGTGCAGGAGCTCAAAACAAAACGCGTAGAAAAAACGCCTCCTTTCTCCAATCCGTTGTCGGGCACACAGCTCTTCTTGTGTGTCAAGTGATAAAGAAGACACACGTGAATGGTCCAACTATTTGGGAATCTATCAAAGATAATTGGATTCAATAAACACACGTGGTAATTATTTAAGAAACCGTAATATGTAAATCAGTGTCAATAGAACAATCAGTGAAAAATAAGTCGTGACACTTGAATGGGGGAATAAGAGGGAGACGCTTCATATACGTGCGCAGCCCAGCTGTAGTGAACTGGGATCCCGCCCCTCTTACAATCAGCATCATATAAAGTCTAGTGCAGTAAAACAATTTCAAGTGAAAGTCTTTCTGGACTGTTTATTATACACGTTAAGTGGGACGGATTCGTGCTGTTACAGAGACAGACTTAGAGGCAGTTACAGTGTGCCATAGTGCTGAGCAGTACAGACACTACAGTGTAGTTCAGTTGAGTACAGTGTTTGGACTCTGCTGTTCTCTGTTTCAATTCTGTGAGATCAGAAGGAGAGATGGGGCAATTATGGAGCTGGTTCACTGAAGCGGTAAGTAGAAACTGACTGGAAAATTGAATATTATAATAACTATGGATATATAATACACTAGTTTATTGTTTTACTGAACATATGCAATAGATACATACTGGACAAAACAGTATCAGAATAAACGCATTAACATCAATGTGAATAATACCCTATCTATAAAAGGATCAGTAAATTAAACTAAAAATCTGAATCAATTGTATTTAGACATTTGGTGTGCATGTTACTTGTGTTCGAAATTTTAAAACCGTTTTATTTTAGTCTACAGTTTTGTTAATAATTTTGTGTGTGTGTCTTGTCATTGTATACATTTGTGTGTCTGTGTGATATGAGACCACAGTTACAGTAATGTGTTACAGGAGTTAAAGTACTAATATGCATGTGAGCTGTGCTAGCTGTCAGCTTTGTGTGGTTTGACTTTTGTTTTGCAGGAAACAGTAACACCAAAACTAGTTAGTTGTTAGTGTTGAATACAAATTGTTGCATTACAACACTACAGAACAGATACATTGGGTAGCTGTCAGTATGCATTAAACCATGAAGACAAATAGAAATAAAAATATGTAGAAAAATCAACAGAAATATGACTCTGCATGAGACACATTCACAGGTATGAGGATGAAATTGTCAGAGGAACAGAAAGAGAAAGTGATGGTGAAAGACTTCTCCAATTTCATGTATACAGCCAGAGCAGGAGGAGGAGGAGAAGAGAGAGGAGGAGTCCAGTCCAGTACAGCCAAGGTAATATCTGCACTGTTTTCATGTATTGCTTTCTTTCATTCTCTGTCCCCTTTCTGCTTGTCTCTCTTCTTTCCCTCTCTGATTCTCTATCTTCCCCCTCTCTTTTTCTTTCCCTATCTCTCCTCTCTTGCACACACACGCGTGCACTACCACACCCATATTAATTAAACATTAATGTTTAACCTGCATGTCAGTCTGAGACATTTTTACTACATGGAGTACAGATCAGTATGTATGGATGTATAGCAACTATCTATGATAATCTAATTGCAATTAATTTTCTTTCTTTTTCTCTCCCCAGAGTGCAGGACCCAGACAGGGAGAAATTAGAAGAGAGCAGCTCCCCTGTCCCCAACCACTTCAGGGTAACTGACCAACTAATATCACTGTTCTGTAGTGGTATTATTATAGTGCGTGTGAGAGTTTTACTGCATCTCTGCCCTCTGCCCCACTCTCTCAGGTGCTCTCAGTGTGCAGTGATGCAGAAAGTGAAGACAGGCTGAACTTGCATGTGAGGCTCCAAGGGGGCAAGACCATCGAACTGGATGTGTTTCCAGGGGAGATGCTGGCCAGTGTGAAAGAAGAAGCATGTCGACAGGCGAACCTGGAGCCAGACCACATGCAACTGGTTTTTGATGGTGAGCAGAGCATGTTGGGTTTCCTTTTGTATATTGTTTTATTGTTATTGGCAGAGAATGATGGGTACTGAAGTTTATATTAGTTATTATATTGTGTCATTATTTTTAGGCTTGTCAGGTAAGGATAGCATGATGAGTAATATTTTAGTTAATATTGTTATTATGATTGTTATTAGTTGTGTTTATTATTATTATAAATGGTATTAATAGTGGTAGTACAAATAATACTAATATTTATATCTGTAACAGAAGTAGTATGTAGACTCTATTTTTTGTTTGGTATTGTAGCATTTGCAGTGGCAAGATAGATTTAGCAGGCTACAGAAAAGTAATAAAAGCAACAGGAGAGAGTTTGTTCTGACACACCAGTTTATGTATGTAGGTTTTTTTTTTTAAATGCCCTTATCCAGGGTGACTTAAAGGTTAACCTATGACCCCTGGAGCCTCAATAACAGAGGTGGAGTCCCAGAATTGGGGAAGCTACTTTTAATAAAAAAGTTGATAATGGCACTCTAAACTGCTTTGGATTAAAAGTAGCTAGCTAAAGCTACTTTTGAAAATGTTTGAATATATACATATGCATCAAAATGCAAGACCAAATCAAACCGAAAACAGTAACAGTGGTTACGTTACAGGTAATTGAATCCTTGAAAGAATGACGTGCATTTGCAGGGGCCCTGACCTTTTAAATATAATATTCCATACATGAAGACACTGTTTGACAAGAAATACAATAGGAGAAATGTCAATGATCCTTATAATACAACCATATATTTCATAGTCTCTCAGTTTACAGTGACAGAGATTCAAAATCTAGCCTTGTAAACTCTTGTTGATGCGACTTAACATTTCAAACTGGAAATCTGAGAAGGTATTCACTGGCTACATGTGCAGGCTGACCTAGGATTTGTTTTTAAGTTAACATTAATTTAAAATGTAATGGATTTGAATTAAGATCTTTGCATTTACATCTTCTGCACCAGAGCTGGGCAGCCTCTGAAACCTTCATTCCAAAACATTTGAAATATCTGCTGTAACACACCTCTTAAGTAGTTAATAGTATTTAGTATTATATTTTTTTTATACAGTTAAAAGCTCCATACTCAAAAGATTGAAATATTATCAAGCTTTTGATCAAACTGCACAAAATCACAACACACACACACTTTATGATGTGTGGCCAGCATTGAACAACATTCAAATTGCAGAAGCAATGCTGGCCAAGTTTGCACCAACAATTTCTTGTAATTTGATTGATGGCTTTGTTCTCTGCATCCTGGCAAATTATAACTATTACAACTTGGCCTATTGGTTTGATATCTCCTCTTTAGATGGCTGGGCCCTCTGTGTATTTTTTTTTTTCTTTCAGTTGACAATATGTTTGTATACACTCGCCTAAAGGATTATTAGGAACACCATACTAATACTGTGTTTGACCCCCTTTCGCCTTCAGAACTGCCTTAATTCTACGTGGCATTGATTCCACAAGGTGCTGAAAGCATTCTTTAGAAATGTTGGCCCATATTGATAGGATAGCATCTTGCAGTTGATGGAGATTTGTGGGATGCACATCCAGGGCACGAAGCTCCCGTTCCACCACATCCCAAATATGCTCTATTGGGTTGAGATCTGGTGACTGTGGGGGCCAGTTTAGTACAGTGAACTCATTGTCATGTTCAAGAAACCAATTTGAAATGATTTGACCTTTGTGACATGGTGCATTATCCTGCTGGAAGTAGCCATCAGAGGATGGGTACATGGTGGTCATAAAGGGATGGACATGGTCAGAAACAATGCTCAGGTAGGCCGTGGCATTTAAACGATGCCCAATTGGCACTAAGGGGCCTAAAGTGTGCCAAGAAAACATCCCCCACACCATTACACCACCACCACCAGCCTGCACAGTGGTAACAAGGCATGATGGATCCATGTTCTCATTCTGTTTACGCCAAATTCTGACTCTACCATATGAATGTCTCAACAGAAATCGAGACTCATCAGACCAGGCAACATGTTTCCAGTCTTCAACTGTCCAATTTTGGTTAGCTTGTGCAAATTGTAGCCTCTTTTTCCTATTTGTAGTGGAGATGAGTGGTACCCAGTGGGGTCTTCTGCTGTTGTAGCCCATCCGCCTCAAGGTTGTACGTGTTGCGGCTTCACAAATGCTTTGCTGCATACCTCGGTTGTAACGAGTGGTTATTTCAGTCAAAGTTGCTCTTCTATCAGCTTGAATCAGTCGGCCCATTCTCCTCTGACCTCTAGCATCAACAAGGCATTTTCGCCCACAGGACTGCCGCATACTGGATGTTTTTCCCTTTTCACACCATTCTTTGTAAACCCTAGAAATGGTTGTGCATGAAAATCCCAGTAACTGAGCAGATTGTGAAATACTCAGACCGGCCCGTCTGGCACCAACAACCATGCCACGCTCAAAATTGCTTAAATCACCTTTCTTTCCCATTCAGACATTCAGTTTGGAGTTCAGGAGATTGTCTTGACCAGGACCACACCCCTAAATGCATTGAAGCAACTGCCATGTGATTGGTTGGTTAGATAATTGCATTAATGAGAAATTGAACAGGTGTTCCTAATAATCCTTTAGGTGAGTGTATATTGATATATACGTATCTGGCACCCACAAAGGCAAAGAACCCGGAACATTCTCGAACTGATCCCCGCTCTTATTCAAATGCTATTATTTCCTGGAGCAGTGCTTAAACTGACTGTTTACTGGATGAAGTGGTCATTTATAATGAATGGATGTATAGATAAAGAAATGCATAAAAATAGAAGGAATGATTGTCTGACTAAGTCTTTTCCTCTGTTCCTCTTCTCCTTCTGTACCCTCCCTTCTTTCAGGAGAAGTGCTGGATGAAAATAAGAGAGTGAGGGAGAGCAAACTCCGGAGAGGGAATACTCTGAATCTCATTCGCCGTGCTTAGAGAGATAGAGAGGGCTGAGCATTGTCCACTGCTAAAGCTTTTGTTTATGCATGTATTGTATTTACCACTCCTTCTCACGCCACACTTTAAGCAGCTGAGCCAACCGGCAACGATTCATAATAAGAAGTATGATAAGCGAGAAAGACATCAGAGTAGTTCATTTCCAATTGGTTTACTTGGCAAAAGCTCTTGTCAAATTACCAGAGACAACACACACAAAAACCACTCCTAAGCACCAACGCTGCTTTTCGCTGTCAGGATGGCCGAGCGGTCTAAGGCGCTGCGTTCAGGTCGCAGTCTCCCCTGGAGGCGTGGGTTCGAATCCCACTTCTGACAAGAGTTTTGTGTCTCTAATCCACATTAGTCAGTGCGATTCCCTCATATACTATACTTGGAAGCATGAGCAGCACTGTGCTTCTTGCGGAGGATTACTATAGAGGACCACATTTTTTTAAAATAACAAATACTTACAGATTAAAATACATGTTCAATTAAATGGTAAAGGTATTTGGATTTTTACAGAATTATCTTTAAAATAGTGTCCTGAAAAAGGGACATTTCTTTATATGTATATATATATATATATATATATATATATATATATATATATATATATATATACACACATATGTTTGTTTAAACTTAATTTGTTGTATGTGATTCTGTTTTGTGCCCTGAATTCCGCGATTCCGTCAGTGTTCTCTGCAATTCGGATTTCATAGGGCCTTATTTGAGGGAATGGGGTAAACATGCTTAAACTGAAACTGAGTTTACTCACCACAGCATATATAGCCCTTTGTTCCATCACTTCCTTGTGAAGTATTGCTGGTCTCTTAGCTGTGCTACCAAGCCTTAGTGTGTCTTGTGCCTGTTTGTGTTTTGACCCTTAGCTCGTTACCTGCCTTTCGGATTTCCCTAGTCTAGTCTGTACGCCTGATCGATTGACCGCCAGGTCGTGACCTCTACAACTATTATTTATCCTTTGGTTTTGTCCGCACTTGAATCCTACTCCCTGCTGTACCCCTGGTACACCACCGTAACGACTAGATCTATAGATATTTGGACAAGGACAACAAATGGCTGCCTGAAGTCTGGGACCCATAAACAACAGCAGATGCTGGGTTTCTTCCCTAGTGATGCTCTGCCAGGCCTGTACTACATATGTCTTTAGTTCCTGCTTGTTCTTGGGGTGTTTTGCCTTAAGTTTTGCCTTAGAAATCAAAGCAAACCAATCAGAGAGAGAGCAAAAACATTAGGTGTGGCCAAATCAACTATTTGGAACATTCTTAAAAAGAAAGAACGCACTGCTGAACTCAGAAACACCAAAAGGCCCAGAAGACCATGGAGAACAACTGTGGTGGATGACAGAAGAATTCTTTCCCTGGTGAAGAAAAACCCTTTCACAACAGTTGGCCAGATCAAGAACACCCTCCAGGAGATAGGCATACCTGTGTCAAAGTCAACAATCAAGAGAAGACTTCACCAGAGTAAATACAGAGGGTTTACCACAAGATGTAAACAGGAAACAGGAAGACCAGATTAGAGTTTGCCAAAAAACATCTAAAGAACCCTGTACAGTTCTGGAACAACATCCTATGGACAGATGAGACAAAGATCAACTTGTACCAGAATGATGGGAAGAGAAGAGTATGGAGAAGGGAAGGACCTGCTCATGATCCGAAGCATTCCACCTCATCTGTGAAGCATGTTATGGCATGGGCATGTATGGCTGCCAAGGGAACTGTTTCTCTTGTATTTATTGATGATGTGACTGCTGAAAAAATGACCGGTTAATCTGATTATTCTTTGAAGGGCTGCAGGTGAGAAAGGGGGAGGGGAGCAGAGCGACATATAAACCTGCTGAGGCAGGAGAGATGTGGTAGCCAAGAGGAACAGACCGAGTAGTCTCCCTTCTAAAACCTGGTGTGCTTGATACCGTTTTCTCCACCTGCCAAATAACTATCTCTGTCCTGAAAAGTCCTTACAGCCCTCTTTTGTTATAATCTTTGTCAGTTATGTTTGAAAGATCCCAGGAGAGAAACTATTAAGCCTTGGTGCTGATTTAATATACATTCATGGGGAAGGGGATTCATCTAGGATTAGTTTTTCCTTTTTGTATTATGATTGAGTTGGGAAGTTTTTGTAATGATTTGTATTATACTGTAAAATAATGTTTTCACTGTAGTTCTTACCAATTTATTGTGTGTTAGCAAGGGAGTTCCTCTCCAATTGAATGTGATTTATGAAGCACCATGGAAGATAAGATAAGAAGAGTGGAAGATAAATAAATAATTGTTTATAGTAACCAAACTACTATTTGGCATGCAGGTGTTGTTGATGCACTGCAGAGCAAGTTATTGTGTTGGAATGGACTGTGTCATCTTTACATTATCTGGGGGGAAAATAATACTCTGCCCACTCTTGTGCTTTATTGTACTGTTCTTTGATTCTGTCCCCCCTCTTCCTCAAAGACTTTTACTGTACTTGACTGTTTCTCCCTCCTCTACCTCTCTTTTCTCTGTACTCCTACACTGTATTGCATTTGACCCTCTCTATCTCTCTCCCCCCCTTTCCTTTCTATTGCATTGTTCTTTCCTGCACTGTCCTATTCTGTATTGTATCGCTGACCTCTCCCACAAGCTCTCTCTCGCCCGCTAAATACACAGATGCGTTCCCAGAAATAACCCTTTTCCAGGCAGCGAAAATGAAAGTGTTCTGTGAGCGGATAGATTGTGGGGCAATCCAGACGGGGAGGGAAATCACACTGGCACACATACAATCTAGGATGTAGGACTTCTATTTTGTTTACTGTATATCTTCCTATACACTTGTGTAAATTGCATTATTCTTTGAACTGCAGCCTACTGTATTATTGCACTTTGTACTGCATTTATTTGACGTTTTGGCATGGACAGTCCTCCATACGCCATACATATGTCTCACCACTAGGTGTCGCAGCGAGACAACGATGCATTTACTGCAATAAATAACAGTGAAAACGCAAGGAGAGAATACAGATATAAACGTATTTCTTTATTTTTCAAATGAACGTGGTACGTATTTTTATTTACAAAATTAATATAAAATGCGGTTGTACTCTTGTAAGGAGAGCATTATATTGTTTACAAGGGCACGTCACTGCAACACACTATTTGTTAGAGCTGGCATTGGATAGCTTTAAAAGGCAAGATGATGTCTTATGTTCAGTAAAACGCACAGTGTGGAGATGCCGGGGATTGAACCCGGGGCCTCATACATGCAAAGCATGCGCTCTACCACTGAGCTACATCCCCGTCGCATGCGCGCTCTCCCTGCGCACTGCAGCCTCCTGTCCTGTAACCATCTCTCGCATGATCTGCTCTGAAGTGAAGACTATTGTTCATTTGCAATGATGGGGGTGAACACGCACACATTTCTGTAATGAGAGGCGTTCAGAAGGACATGGCAGTATTCCCGCGTACATTATAAGTTATGATAAGAATGAGAATATCAGTAATATTGGGATGGGTTAGATGTAAAACGCAATCTGGCCAGTACGGGGGTCGAACCCGCGACCTTGGCGTTATTAGCACCACGCTCTAACCAGCTGAGCTAACCGGCCGCCGTAGCGGAACGTTTTGGCAAATGTGGAAAAAACAGACAAAAGCATCATATGGGTCCATTTCACTGCATTGTGTTCATCACTCGATAACAGAGGAAAAGAACAACCCTTACACATATTCACAGCATTACTCCCGGTCACTATATTCAGCATGATCTGGCTGCCTCTGTTGGCTGATAGATTTTCACACTTCAGTTGTTGTGTAAAACGATAGGCTACACAAATACATCAATGTCTATGTCAGTTTATATGTATATGTTTAGTCCACAGCGAATCCATGCATTTGTATTATTTGCATGGACTCGCCTTCGTCTTGTCTCTTAGGCTCCAACTGTGTGTTCAACTGAAAGAAGCACTTTCTTTCTCTTTTCACTTGCCATGTTCCTCAGACTTTAACATAACACAGCACATAGCAGAGATGCACTAGACAGTGTTTGGAAATCAACAGCCATTATCCCTGTTGGAAATATCCCAGTACAAGAAAGGGATTGAAAACTGTTCTGGTTTTAATTCCACATGATTTCTTACATTTTCTAGAACCAATAATTTGTGCTCAGTTTACTGCTGGCAGAAGAGCCATGGTCTGAATATTGTCAATGCCCCACCACTGCCTCAGGGAGACAAACCTCTCTTGCCTCCTCCTCTACCAGAAGAAAATAAAAGATTCACAACATTTCTGGTCCTGTAGCAAACTCTTATTGAAGTGCCAACAGACACTGCACGGCACGACAGCGGGGTCATTCTCACAATGACGAGGCAGTGGTCAGACCGGCGGCTGCCATATCACTCCCACCGGCCTTTCTGATTGACATGGAGGTATAAAATCTGTTCATCTTGGTCAACAAAATGTTTGACCTGTAAATTGGCATTCCTCCAGACATCGACTAGATTATGCAACTGTAAAATACTTTCCAGCTGTTCTGCTGGCTGTGGACTGGGCTCCATGTTATTCCTATCTTATCTATAGTCCACAGTACATTCCTCTGATGCTGGTGGTCCTGCCCAATCATCACTTTATTTTAGCCCCCAAATAAAAAAAAAAAAAAAAAATTGCTAAATTGACAATAGGATGAGTTTTTAGCATCATAATTTAAGAAACTAAAAAACACAATTTTAAAAATTTAGTGTGTTTCAGTTACAGTGAATGGGATATGGATTTGACTGTTGGTTGGAGAAGCCTTTTCTTTATGGCCAGCACAGGTGTCTGTCTCTGTCCAGTTCTCTCTATGTCTGTGTGTTTCTGTGTGTGCATGTATGTTAGTTTGTGTGTGTTTGTACCCTTTCTTCATTTTCAAATCAAAACACATTTTACACAGTGATTAAGTACATTTATTCAATAGGCCTAGATAATACAAACAGATGGTGTGATTTGATACAAAAGAAATACATATCTGTGTACATTCATTTTAGTTATGTGTTTCATATAGCTTCTTTTATTCCTCCATCATCTATATATCATATAGGGTGGGTTATTGTTAGTAACAGAGAGATGTTTCATTGTCCTCTCTCTCATGTCTTACAATATCTTGTTTTGTTATTAAGGGATTTTGTTATTATTCCTTTTATCTTTGTGTATGTTATAGAGCAATTCTTTGTTTTTCACTAAATACTAATACCAATATATTTAATATTAATATTTAAAAAACAATTTGCAATCAGATCATTACACTTATTACACTAAGCAATAGGAAAGACAGAAAGAGTAAAAGGTAGAAAGTGTTTTTTTAAATGTGTATCTTCTATTCTGAAGGTAAATTACGCATTATGATGACAGCCTATTGGGAGACAGAGAAAAACATGTGTTAACAGTACTTCATAAGAACCAAATTTGTGAATGTTTCATCTAAGATTTTATTTTTTCTAGTGCATTTCAGTAATTGGCCTACAGATGTATCCACTTAAATATTGCCAAAACACGAATTGAGCAATTATTCTGTTAAATTGAAACCATAGAACACTAACGAGAAACATGGCACATTCATAATAAAACCATGTAAACAAGTGCAAAAATACTATGGTAAATATACCAGGGTAAGCTTGCATAAGGGTTGAAATAGAGGCTGGTATTGTGTTGTTCATGTTACTATGGACGAGGCGATGGACTTCCTCAATTTTACTCTCAGGAACTTTAATTTTGCTAGTGCCTTTCTCACCTGAACATCTTCCCCAGTTAGCAATGTGGTTCACAACTAGTAAAGATACTGAAACACCTCATAAGCACACTCACTATTATCCCTAAATATTTTACAGGGGTTTATGTAAACCTATTGATACAATGTTAAATATGTGTGTTTACTTGATAGGATCTGTTTACTTTTCAGCCAAATGATAATACGATTCCCTCACCCTCCCCCACCAAAATGTGCACTTTGGAGGACATTTTCTTAATGATTTACAAACACAAAACATGCACACATGCATGATTTCAGAGGCAATGGAAACTTTATATTCCTGACAGCGCTGAAGGATTAAAAGTGACCTTGTGACTTCTAGCACAGACACAAGCATTCTAATTATACAGTCCTGTAAGTAAATATACATTGTAAAAACATTTGGGTCTATAGGATCATATGCTATATTCAAAATATGCTGTATGGAAAAACATTACTGACCTGTGTCCTGGAGGAGCGTAGAGCAGCAGCGGCGAAGCCACACATCACCATGAGAAGAATTACACCTACCACACTGTGAGCCAACATCACAGACTTCATGAAGTATAGCGGTCGCTGAGAGCAGGAGAGAGGAACACATGACATTATCATTTTGCACAGACTAAAACAAATAAAGAATGCCTTTTAAAAACAATGGAGAAAACAGAACGACAACTTGTCTCTTGTAAGAATTGAAAATACTCCCTCCTATTTGTGATGTTATTTATTAAATTAATTACCTTATGCAAGGTAACCGTGCTACATTTGCAGTAGGAAGTTTTGCGCTTTTTACATATTTTGTACTGTGGTTGTAGTGAACGCAAAATGATTTAACTCAAACACAATTCTTCAGTTTGTGGCAAGGCAAAAGACACCTTATTTCTGTATATACGGTTCTGTTTGGTTGGTTTGTTTTTCTTTTAATTTTAATTATTTAAGTTACAAGAATAGTGTAGATCTGTGCTCAAATGAAGAAACCTGTGCTGCAAGAATGTTTATAGTCTGACATCACACATTAACTGTCAAAGAAAAACTAAATGCAAACTGCGAGAGGACAGCTGCGGTCATGTCAATCATCTGTAAACAATAACAGAAACAATGCAAGAAACAATTGCATTTACACATTTAACTTTACCCAACAACACAATATTGTCATTGTTGAATTATTCTAAGATTAGTGTATGTATTCAAAACATTCTAAAAATCATAGCATTTGCAATATCAATTGGCTGGCAATTTTTTTATTAGTTTTAAAATATATATTAATATTCTTTTTTATCTTTGCTACCTTAGGTGATTCCTAGCCTATCTACTTTTTTTCTTTGAAAGAACTGTTTCTTCATTTTCATTTAATGTAAGGCATTTACATTTACAAATTTAACACCAGGTAAGAACAGGCAGAAATGGCTTGGGTTGAACAGGGTTAGACTATTCCAGTCCAGACTGGAGCCAGCAATGTCTAGTCTATAGGACTGAGATAGCCATATTGGACTACAGATCATAAAGCAGTTTAGGTGGACCAAAGAATATATGATTATGCTTCTGGGTAATAGTTTAATAATGGTGGTTACAATTATGGTTGATTATGATTGTTATTTATGTGGAAATCTCTACAGGACAACTATCAACCATACATTGCCTTGATTATAATTATAATAATAATGTGAGTGGTTTTAGCTTTAGATATAATGACCAAAGAGTCTCACGTAGTGCAGAATAATCCATGGATCTTCGTGGTCAAAGTCATTAATGTGGTGATAATAAATCATGCCCATGGAGGATACGTAGATAAATAAGGATATAATCCCTCCCACCACTGAGATAATACAGAAAGATAGACACACTGTCACCTGGAGAGAGAGAGAGAGAGAGAGAGAGAGATCAATGCAATTCAACAAAGAAACAGTGTCACCTATTGATTGACAGGGGTTAATACAAAATAGCACAAGCATACTGTAACCTAGGGAGAGTGTGTATGAGAGCATGAGAAAGAGAGAGATGAATGCTGTGGCAAGTGTAGCTATTCTAAGTAATTATTATTACTTCCTGAAACAGACACATTAAAACTGAACATGGTTCTGCTATTAAATCTCTTGCATTTTCTCTTCAAATGGAAGTTTACTGACCAATTATTGTCATCACCCTGGGGGAGGGGGGCTTAATATAGTATAGGCACTGTCATCTACACAGACAGAGAAAGATAGGGGGAAGTAGGGTTAGTACAGTAGAGACACTGTCAACAGTATACTTTGTAGTAAAAAAAATAATGAAGCATATTTGCTGGTAATGCTATGCAAGAGAGATACAGAGAGCTACTAAAGACACTAAGAAAGAGACAGAATTAACAATCAATTGAACCATACAAACAAAGACTAGAACAGGTAGCCAGGCAGACAGATCGAGTACAGTAGGCCCTACCATTGTTTTGGAGGGTTTTTTCTCACAGAAGATGCAGAGCAGGCCTGAAGCTATATACTGAGAGAGAGAGTGAAAAATAGTGATTACAGTGCAATATAATACTCTGGAGAGTCATATACCCTCTGTAGTGTAGGCACAGCACAATAAGTACAGATAGGTCCATAAATATATGGACAGTAACACAATTGTCATCATTTTGGCTCTATGCGCCACCACAGTGGATTTGAAAGGAAACAATCAAGATTATTATTTTTATTTTTGTCATTTAGCTGACACTCTTATCCAGGACAACTTACATTTGTACCCATTTATACAGCTGGGCATTTTACTAGAGCAATCAAAGTGAAGTACCTTGCTCAAGCGTACAACAGCACTGCCCCACCCAGGATTTAAACCCACAACCTTCTAACCATCAGTCCAAAACCCTAACCACTACTCCCCAGTGCTGACACTTAAATTCAACAATCAAGAGAAGACTTCACCAGAGTAAATACAAAGGGTTTACTGCAAGATGTAAACAGAAAACAGGAAGACCAGATTAGCGTTTCGCAAAAAACATTTAAAGAACCCTGTACAGTTCTGGACCAAAATCCTATGGACGAGAGAAAGATGAGAGAAAGATGAGAGAAAGATCAACTTGTCCCACAATGATGGGAAGAGAAGAGTATGGAGAAGGGAAGGAACTGCTCATGATCCGAAGCATTCCACCTCATCTGTGAAGCATGTTATGGCATGGGCATGTATGGCTGCCAAGGGAACTGGTTCCCTTATATTTATTGATGATGTGACTGCTGACAAAAGTAGCAGGATGAATTCTGAAGTGTTTAGGGCTATATTATCTGCTCAGATTCAAGGCTGAAGGCAAAACACCCCAAGAACAAGCAGGAACTAAAGACAGCTGCAGTACAGGCCTGGCAGAGCATCACCAGGGAAGAAACCCAGCATCTGCTGATGTCTATGGGTTCCAGAATTCAGGCAGTCATTAACTGCAAAGGATTTGCAACCAAGTATTGAAATTTAATTCATGATTATTTTAGTTTGTCCAAGTTTGTACTTTTGAGCCCCTAAAATTGGGGAGACCACATATAAAAATGGGTGTAATTCCTACACCGTTCATCCAATTTGTATGTAACTACCCTCAAATTAAAGATGAAAGTCTAAACATCAACATATTGATTGTTTCCTTTCAAATACATTGTGGTGGTGTACAGAACCAAAATGGTGACATTTGTGTCACTGTCCAATTATTTATGGACCTAACTGTATGTGTGCTATAGTACACTCTAATCTGGTCTTGTGCAATGCTAGCGTCAGAGGGGTTGCAAAGGTAATGATCTCAACTGGGCCCACAGCAAAGTAAAATCAGGTCCCATCAAACTCTAGATGCACAAATGCACTTTCCCCCACCTCTTGCAATCACTGCCATTTTTTTCCATTCAAAATGACTAGCACAGACCAGTCAGTTAAAATATCCTATCAAATAAGATCACTATTATACAATCCCTGATGAAAATGGAGGAATTTGTTGCCTTCTTGCACGAATTTGATTTTTGTTTTGGTTTCATGTTCAGCATTTAAATGTGTGGAAAGGACTTGAAACAAGTCGGCAACAACTTTGCCTGTTTCCTTGACACATACTATAATGCACTGCAGTACAGTGCAGTATGGAAAAACTCATTGTGCACCTACACTGAAATAAAGCATACATACCAACAAAGGAACACGACAATTACAGATCTACACAAAGACAGAAAAACAGACATACAAAGACACATCAACTAACCATCAGTCCTATCCAGAATGGGATGTAGGTGAAAGTAGTGACATACATATCATAGTTTTTCATTGCTATGCCAAAAATGAATTGTCCACATCCCAGAAACAGCACAGCAATCTGAGAGAGAGAGAGAGAGAGAGAGAGAGAGAGAGAGAGAGAGAGAGAGAGAGAGAGAGAGAGAGAGAGAGAGAGAGAGAGAGAGAGAGAGAGAGAGAGAGAGATTGGTGGAAACAGTGCAAGATCTCCATACTGGGCTTCTTCAGAAGCACTGTTGGCAGAAATGTGATAATATCACATTAGTGCTTTGTGCAGTGGGGACAAGCAGGTATATTTACAAAAAGTAGGGAAGCAGTTATTATGTATATACCAGTAGTGTGCCATGATAGTCAAGAAGGCATGCATTCAGAGGATCAGGGGATCTAGAAAACAACACAAATTAATTCCCATTCTTTTACTCTTATACAAGTTTGTACACCCCTCATAATTAAAACCTATAAATACAATGCCCCAAAACGATGCCCTGTTTTGTACCTGTCATCCTGTTATATGGTGCATATTGTATTTTGCACTGTATTTTACAATAATTATGTAATGCTTTTGAGAACTGTATTTTGTGTCAACTGTAAGTCACTCAGGGTAAGGGAGTCTGATAAATAAATACATTTTCCGGATCAAATCAGTATAGGGTTGTATAGACCTTCTCCATTAACTATATTATAGGTTATATTGATCAAATAACCTATTTGTTTTCATCCTTTGTATTTTTCATTATATCCATTACATGTTTCCAATCATGAGAAACTTGGTTGAATGAAACTGAAACATTACAAAGAGCACTTCTTTCACCTCTTCTCTCCGCTCTCTGTGGCTTTATACACATTGAGCTACTTTTATCCCTACACTGCTATGAGGGGCCTCTCTAATACATTATTTTGACTCTCTGAACTCTAGTTCTAGTAGAGACAGGCTGTCCTTCATTTCCTGTGTTGCAGCTGGGCAGTTTGGGAGAGCTAGAGTTGGGGGTTCAAGGTCTGGACTTGGTGCTGGACGAGTGTTGACTGGGGCAGCTGTCTGTATATCAGGGGCAGTTTCCTGGTTGACAAGGGCTGGTATGCTGTACTACTGTGCTGTTCTCTTGGTGCTTAGTGTGGGTGCTACAGTGCTCTCTCTCTCTCTCTCTAGCTTATAGACATTTCTGCTCAAAGGTGTCCAGGCTGTCTGTATTGACTTTCAGCAGCAATGTGCCACTGTGGTAAATGATGAGGGTTAGCATTTGTAACAGGGCCACATAGTGTATGAGTTACAGTGATGTCATCCCTCTGAACTCAGTACAGCATTCAAGCCCCCCCGGCTTCAGGGGGACCGGTCTTTGGATGTAGCAGGTCTATCGCTCAGTTAGTGGAATTGTGTGGATTAGCACTATATATCATGCATCTTTGAGTGTGTGTACCATGCTATAAAAACTGAGGAAACAAGTAATCAGTTACATTAGTCTGCATGCAAAAATGTCAGTACTTTTAAAAAACAAAAACAAAATGACAGAGTTAGTTTGTTTTCATTTCTGTCAGATCAATCAAAGGTCTGTAAAGGTTACAGTTTTTAAATATATTTATTTTGCTGGGTGCAAACTCTAACTACTGTAGGAATAAAAGGAGTATTTGGGTTGCCGAATTGAATAAATCCCAACATGGTATCTAGAAACATCATAATCAATGTAACATCATAATTTGAGAGAGAATCAAAAGTGGTCCAAGGAAGGAAAAGCGGTGAACCGGCGACAGGGTCATGGGCAGTCAAGGCTCATTGATGCACGTGGGGAGCGAAGGCTGGCCTGTGTGGTCCGATCCAACAGACAAGCTACTGTAGCTCAAATTGCTGAAAAAGTGAATGCTGGTTCTGATAGAAAGGTGTCAGAACACACAGTGCATCGCAGTTTGTTGCGTATGGGGTTGCGTAGCCGCAGACCAGTCAGGGTGCCCATGCACCATGACCCCTGTCCACTGCTGAAAGTGCCTACAATGGGCAGGTGAGCATCAGAACTGGACCACGGAGCAATGGAAGAAGGTGGCCTGGTCTGATGAATCATGAGTTCAAGGTGTTGACTTTGCCTCCAAATTCCCCAGATCTCAGTCCAATCGAGCATCTGTGGGATGTGCTGGACAAACAAGTCCGATCCATGGAGGCCCCACCTCACAACTTACAGGACTTAAAGGATCTGCTGCTAACGTCTTGGTGCCAGATACCACAGCACACCTTTAGAGGTCTAGTGGAGTCCATGCCTCGACGGGTCAGGGCTGTTTTGGCGGCAAAAGGGGGACCTACACAATATTAGGCAGGTGGTCATAATGTTATGGCTGATTGGTGTATTTGGCAAGCTATCGCGGAGGAGCTGGACATGAATGGTACCTGTTGATGTAGAAATGGAACTTCTATTCATTACAAAGATTTGCACTTTCAAATAAGTTTAATGTTGAACCATGAACTCTGCTTTTGTGTCTTTATGGCGAGGTATAATTTTTGTGCAATACGTTTTTTTTGTTTTTTTTACATATTACATATGCTGCAGTGTATTCCACCCCAACTCATCTCTCTCACCCCCACACTTGTTGGCTCTCCCTTCAGGAAACGATGCAGTGGCTTGTGCCCCCCCACCACAGTGGCCTGTGGCTCCCCAGGTCCTTCAGCTGTAGTTTCTGTCAACTCCATGATCTGAGAAAGAGAGAGAGGTTAAACAGATAGAGAAAGTACAAATAAGTTTAATTAAAATCACAATGTCTGTGTCTGTGGATCTTCATTTTAGTGGTGTATGAACATCAGTATCCTATTATATGCAATACATAAATATATTGTTTACAAACACTGCAAGTCATTTCTTAAACATATTAATGTGAATATTTTTGGATACACAATATATATTTCAGTATCATTTTAGTATTTGTGAGAAAAATGCAAAGTATAAATGTGCATATACTGATATATAATGTACAAAATACATTCTGAAGTATATTTAACAAATATTAAACAAAATAGAACATTTATTTATAATGTTTATTTTAAAAAGTACATATATAAACCATTTATTAAACTTGTTTTCTGTATGGCATCACCTCTCTTCATTAGCGATCTGAACAGTAGGCTTTATAAGTTTAATAACTTTTTCCAGAGAGATCTGAAAGTTTAAAATGCATTTTTAGTTGTTTATTAAATAGTAACACTAAAATATGTTCATGTTGTATAGGGGTAATACTATGAACAAATATGGGGTGTCTCATTGGATTGAATAAATGGAGGAAGACAGAGAGACAGAAGAACGAAGAACAGATGCAGTAGTGGGAGTGTAATAAGAGGGACAGATGGGAGAAAGTTTCAGCTGCAGCTGTGCAAGAGAGAGAGAGAGACAGAGAGAGAGAGAGAGAGAGAGAGAGAGAGATGGAGAGAGAGATGAATCGGTAAAGTTCAGGCTGGATTTATGAGACTGAGAGGGAGAGAGAGAGACAGAGAGAGAGAGAGAGAGAGAGAGGGGGAGAGAGAGAGAGAGAGAGAGAGAGAGAATACATGATTCTTAATGACACAAGCACATGCACAAGCACTCACACTTTTGCACAAACATGTTCAGAGGCACACTATGCAGGCTTACATAACACATATCCACTGCTTTTTAATCTATATAAGAATTATATATATATATATATATATATATATATATATATATATATATATATACAGAAAAAGACACAGATACATAGATTGTTAAAAACTCATACTAACCTGATCTCTGTAGGAAAAAAATTTAACTGGATAGGTTGGTGATATTACACAACTGAGAGGGAGAGGGAGGGAGGACAGGAGGTGGAAAGGGAAAAAAGAGGAGGGAGGGACGAGAGGGTGGGCGGTGGGGAATTATGTTGAAATTGTTTTTCAGAGTTCACAAAACACTCAGAAAAAGGGGGAGGGGCATTCAGAGAGTATAAGGGAGCACAAAGGAGAAAGGAGGTAAAGAGGAGTTTTCATGGGCAGAGTGAGACTGAGAAAGCAGGGCTGTGAGAGTAGGCACATATAAAAGAGAGAGTGGGATCAAATGTTAGTTCTGTGAATAACTAGAATGTGCATGAGTATATTTATTTGAGCACTTACATATAGTTGCTATTCTTCTTGCAATGGGCCAGGCACATCCCCATAGAAAAAACAATACCAAGAAGAAGACAATGTAGAAGATGGTAAAATGAAATTAGAAGCTTTGCTAGCATGACCAAGAAAAGAGACACTGTACCTTGAAACAAATAGAAACATCTTGGGAAGGCCTTCATCCAGCCACATGTGGTGGAGAATACAGGCATAGGCTGTGTGGTCTTGGAAACAGTGTACCATAAAAGAGCATGGAAAAGACCATGATGCTCATTCTTGAGAGAAAGACATGCTAGGATCCCCTTGTGGTTGAAATCTAAAAACAGGAAGTACCTTACATTTGTTCAGAGGGTGGTTCTTCTAAACCAGGGGTTCCCAAAGTGTGGCCCGGGGCAAAAATGTGGCCCTTGAGGATATTTGGTGTGTTCCCCCAAAGCCAACCTTCAGCCACCCCTTTTCTGAACCTTTACTACATTTTTACACTTTCTGAAAAAAATCTGTAACAAATTCCACATGTAATTTGGGGGAAAATAATAAAACAACAATTAAAGTTCATACATGTTCCTTAACATAAATGAATAGAAAATAAAAAGGGATTCTTATACAAACTCCGGGAAACTGGCACTCCATAACCAGACATTGGAAACATCTGTTTTAAACCATATTGTAGGCCAGATGTTGCAGGAGGGCAAGAACAATGAGCAGCCTAGCCACCAGAGCCTGAACTCCTAGGAACCCAGTGTGATATAAATCAGTCTCATACAGAGGCTTCATAAATTGGGATAATATATTTTGTCCAGCTTATTAAATGTGTGTGACATTATAACATAAAGATGGACCAGTGGTAGTGAGTGACTGTAGTAAAAAATTGGTCAAGATGTAAACAATGGAAAATTGCTGCTATTTGCTGTAACAGCCAGTAGCACAGGATATGTACCTTTCGAGCAGCACTACCTTTAAAAATAATTTCAAATTAAATCAACAAATCCGAATTATACAAAAATAAATATGATGAGTGTTTGTGGCCTTAACAGAGACCTAAACATTGATGTGCCAACAACTGCATTCCATTGAGTAAACACATGCAGGAACATCCACCTGCTGTAACTGCAATCTGAAGAGAATACATCTTTGTCACAACATGCAATTTTTCATTGAACCAAAAGCAATCTAACATCACAGAAACAAACAAAAAGAGAGGCTAAGAGTATGTGTATATCATATATGATTTGTTATGTATAATATTTTGACCAACTAGATACTAAGAGAAATTCGAAAGTGCACAGAGAGAGAGAGAGAGAGAGAGAGAGAGAGAGAGAGAGAGAGAGAGAGAGAGAGAGAGAGAGAGAGAGTCTGCCAACTACATACAGTAATACAGCTCTGAGAGGGAAGGGGGACAATGTACATGTCTAAAGTAAAGATTAACGGATACTAGATTGGGTTGTTGTCATAGCTTAACATTAAAACATAAAAACAGTATTTTTGAAAAACTAAACTTTTAACAGTGTTAAGAGTTTTATATCCTAGCTGACGTCATAGAGCCAACAGCATAGGGTATTTTTTTTATTTTATGGAATTAATTATTTACATTTTATTGTTGTCAGTGCATATAGGTATCTTTATTTCTATTCCCCTCTTCATCCGTAACAAAGTTTGTATGTATCGGCACTGTTGTTATAGAAACCAGTCGACAGTGTTGCATGCTTAATTGTTTCCGGATAAATTAGACACGGACATCAAACGGAACTAATTTTCGGGGAAGGAATTGTAAGTTACACCATCCCTTGTAATAAGCAGATACGTTTATATACATATATATTTCTTTATATGAAATTAAAATACATTACACATTGAGAAAATCTAAAGAATAAATTGACTCTTGCATGTGTGATTTGTGATTGGAGGTGTTTAAAGCTCAATAAAATTAGAGTCCAAACAATCACTAGTTCCTGAAAGAAAATGTGAGTTTTGTTTTTAAGCTGTGGAGACTTGATCACCATTAACTGCTACTGTTTCAAAAGGTAAGATCCTCTCGTTGCTGTCATCAGAAATTCGTGTCGATTAACCCAAAGAGCAAGAGCAGAAAGACGGCTCTGTGTGGGCGACGTCTGCACGGGATATATTATTAGCACACAACCGCGTATTTAATACAGATAATTGAACGATTGTTTTGACTCCAGTTCGCTAATGCATTGATCAGTCAAAGAATAAAAACACTATTAATCTGAAAACGGAGCTGAAAACAACTAGAGTGATGTTTTTAAACAGGACGTGTTGCGTTTATTTGAAATATAAAAGGGGGGTTAATATTATTAATAATGATATCCATGACCGAATGATGAAATCTTTGATAGAGATGCAGGGTTCACAGAATTGTGCCAAACAACCCCCCAATAATGATTTTATCAAACGGGTTCATTCATTACACAAATACTAGTACTACATGGTAAAAACGCATTATTAGCTGTAGTTAAAGTTAAAACATTATTGGGGCTGCTACATTTTTAATTGACTACCAAATGTTGTCTAAGTTCATGTGAATACAATGTGACTGGATAAGGGCGTCTGCCAATAAATAAATAATAATTTACTAATATTAAATATAAAAAAGAGACATTTGTCTCTGATAAGATTGAAAGACATCAGGAAAACTAGTTTATGAATTAATATTAATATTTAAGTTTTGATTATGTATTAAGCATATAGTTAATTAAAAACTTTATATATTATTTGACATCACTTTTGAGGTAATCCTAATACAGCTTGCTGACAAAACATTGGTGACCCACAGCTCTCAGAATTGCCCTGTATTTGACGTGTGTGTGTGCTGCCCTGCGATAGACTAGGACATGCCCTGTCCAGAGTGAACCTGCCTTGGGTCCGGTACCTGCCAGGTTAGGCTCTAGCTCACTGTATGAGACACTGGTGAGATAATAAAACGAATTGTATTCTTCTTTGTTCTAGGAGGTTTGCTACACTCTGACCAAAGCTGAAAGAACATTTTAAAAATGGAAGCCGTTCCTATAAAACAAGAAGGGCTTGAACTTGGGTCTGAACACATTCAACTGGATTTATCGAATATACAGTCTGTCTCTGTTAAACAGGAAAGTGAGTTACCTCCATTGGAGTCTGTCCACATTAAACAGGAAGTGGATTCACCTGAACTAGAGTATGGTCACATCAAACAGGAAATCGATTCGCCTGAACCAGAGCCTATCCAGATTAAACAGGAAGTGGATTCACATGAAACGGAACATGTTCCCATTAAGAAGGAGTTGTGTGAACCACAGTCTGGTCATTTTAATTCTGCACTACAGATTGATGCTTCCTTAGTGAAACAGGAAGAATATGAAGAAGTATGTGTCGTTGTTGAGGAAGGAGTGGAACTGGCATATATTAAAGTGGAGGAATCAGTAACACAGTTCGAAATGAAGAGTGGGGTAACATGTCAGGGAGGTGAGGATGGAAACGGCATCAAATGTGGCTTGAAAGAACCCATAGTGCCTGGCGACGCCTGTGGCAAGCCTTCCTCCTTCTTAGGAAAGCTTCACCATCACCTGCAAACATCAAAAGAGAAGCCGCCAGTCGACAGAAGAACAGTGCAGTTGGACGAGTATGTGCAGCAATACCCACCTGGTGTACTGCAAACTGATGGGAGTAAGATATTATGCACTACCTGCAATAAACCATTGAGCCATAAGCGAAAGCTAGCAATAGACAGACATTTAACATCACAAAAGCATGTAAAGCGAAAGGCTAAGATTGATGGTGATGAGGCATTGCTCTCCAGCTTAAAACGCAGGGGGAAAGAAAGTTATGAACGCCGACATGCTGTTATATATGACTTGACAGAGGCATTTGTCTGTGCGGATATTCCTCTGGAAAAACTTGATCACCCCAAGCTACGTGAATTTTTCAACAAACATGTAATAAACGCAGGGGCAATACCTACAGCAGGTCAAATGAGAAGGGAATATTTACCAAAAATTACTAATTTGCACAAAAATAAAGAAATAAACTGATTAAATATATAAGAGCTTCCACCTATACAGGTATGATCCAGTCAGTCCTGTGCTGAATTGTGTGTGTCTGGTTGGCACTGACAGATGCCATGGGGTGCACTCACTGCAGGAAGGGAGAGAGAGAACTCGAGTTCTGAAGATATGGCCATGACTATATTTGCTTCTGGGCTGATTTATTTGTTTTTTTGTATCAGTAAGCAGTTTAGTTGTCTGGTTGATTGGAGAAGGTCTGCTTAAGTTTAATCAATTCTCAAGAAAGGTTTTCTTTTTTCATACCACTGTCTCTGGATATGTTTTTTCCCAGGATCCCACTTCTTCAAAAGAGCCCTGATGCCATGACACCCCATACAGTATAACAGTTACATTTAATTTAATTTAAAATTAAAATCTAGAAAGCTTTGGAAATGTAACAGTCATGCTTTAGTACACTATAATGAATATATAGACTATAAAATAAATATACATTTATCAAATTCATCACAATTAATGTTGATATTACATTGGTGAAATTCATGTTTCTTTAAGCAATTCAGTGCTGATTGGTACAACATGGTAAAAATGATTTTGGTAAAATTCCATTCTATTCAAAATGTCAATTCCTATCCTAATTCTGTAATGGATTGTCTTCAATATCAGTTACAGAAATTAACTATAATTGACCAATCAATTGCAATTCCTATTGGGAATTGACTGCCACTCTTGTTAAAATTAACAAAACAAAGTAGCAGTGAAATGTGATTGAACAAATATTGTATTAAAGCAGAAGGATGATTTCTCAGTTTAAAGCAAAAGGCTAAAAGATGTGTGCCAGCTTTCACCAATTCTGTGGCTGCTGTTTGAAGTTTTTCTTCATATTGCCAAATTTTCACAGTGTCAGATCTCTTATAAAAATAAAGTCTATTAACATGATATAACATTTCTTGGTAAATTAAAGCAATTTAAAAGATTACATTTATATTTTCTGAAATGTATCTGAAATCATACAGAATGAACAAGTGTGATTAATACATGTTAGTAACTGTACACTTAAAAAAGTCACATCAGTTATCTGTCGAACATGATTTTCCATCTCACATTGGCTCCTTTACGAGAAGAAAATAAGCAACATCAGCAATTTGTATTCGCATAAGTTAATTACAAAAAGTTAATATAAGTGTTCTCTGTTTTATATATACACTATGTATATTATATATTTTTACATTGCACTTTCTAGTCCAGTAAATCAGGTAAATATTAACACATTGTAAGATAATGGTAATGATTTTGGGAGAATAGTAGTGGTGAATATAACAATGCCCCCTTTTTTTATGTTTAGAAGTTCTTCTCAGTACTGTTTATTACTAAGAAATGTATGATTGTGTGAAGGAGATGACGTTATTAGAAACATACCCTGTTCTGTTGGTATTTTTTAAACCCACGATAAGAACAGAGGTGTTTAAAGGTTAAAGAATGTGGGAGATGTCCAAACAATCACTGGGTCTTGCAAGAAAATTTGACTTTTCCTTTTTAGCTACAGAAGACACTTGATCACTGTAGCTTATACTGGATGCAGAGATAATGTCTTTAAATCAAACAAGCAGCTATTATTAAGAGAAATGAGAAAGCTGGTTCTGTTATGTAGAAATCGAATCAATGTGGAGGGGTTATTAGACATATTGTCCTATTATAATTATTATAATTATTATTGTATGCACGACTCTTACAACTTTGAGGGTTCACAAACGTGAGCGTGATCTGTTTTTCCTCAAAGGCAGAACAAAACTGTGTGCAAAATGTAATATTACTCTATAATATAACTCACTATTAAATCAATCGTACATGACTGATACCTCAATATACCCAATGTTTATCTTAATAAAATTACTACTGAAGGTATTGCAACATTTCCCTTTCAAGTCGAAAGACAGCCATTACCGAATTGGAAGAGGCTTCTGACCTACAACTCAACATTGACGTCAACAAACATCGATGCCCACATTGACAGCGGAACCCCTGTTAACCTCCCGACAATCGACATGGACCTCCCAACGATCTATGTCGACAACTTCGTCATCGCAGCCATTTGAAGAGAGCGACTTCATCTCCTGCAAGACATTACGAGAGGTGCCCTTGCCTCAGGAGCTCTCTGCTTTTCTGAAGGATCTACAGGAGGACAACAACCTAACAGACCTCCTCCTAACAATGAATCCTAAGGTGGCATTTCATCGCTGCTCATTTCAGGGGGGTGCTAACCACTATTGTCGGATGCCCTGAAAGGGCGAGAGTCCTGTCGCAAATCTCTGTGATGTGGGAGAAACGATTGATACAATTAGGGGAGGCAGAGGACAGAGGATACTTCCTGGTGCCAAAGAAGGACAGAGGCTTCAGGCCCAATCTCAATCTGAGGGGCCTCAACATGTTTCTGAAGAAAATCAACTTCCACATGTTGACTGCACAGTGTATCCTCCAGTCTGTTGGGCCGGGCGTCTGGTTCAAGTCAATCAACCTCAGGGATGCCTACTTCCACGTCTCCATCCTCCCAGTGCACAGGAAATACCTGCACTTTGCCTTCCAGGGCCAGGCGTAAGAGTTCTGTGTGCTGCCATTTGGCCTTTCTCTGGCACCCCGTAAATTTTCAAAGCGCATGGATGCAGCCTTGACCCCCCTCAGAACAAAGAGGATAAGGATCCTAAACTACCTGGACCTGGCTGGTGTGCGCAGACAACAGAGGTCATATGTCACGTGACTACACTGATTCTCTCAGTTATTATTATTATTATTATTATTATTATTATTATTATTATTTCTTGGCAGACGCTCTTATCCAGGGCAGTTCACACAGAGAAGAGCTCTCTCAAGCCCGCGCAGACTGTAGTGTTCTTGGGAATGCAGCTAGACTGTGAACTTGCTTGCCTACTATCAAAAGACAGAATCAAGTAATTGGAGACTTGCCTCACATTATTCAGCAGGACATCGACTCTCCAACTGGTCCAATTTCAAAAACTGTTTGGCCTGATAGCAGCCGCCTCGAACATTCTTCCCCTCGGACTCATGCAAATGTGTCTGTTACAATGCTGGGTAAATTAGACAAACATCATTGAATGACAGTGACCTCAACATGCTAGAGGGCACTGTCTTGGTGGCAAAGTCGTGAAAACCTGCACCTCGGCTACCCTCTTGGCTGCCCTCACAGAAGGGAAGTCATGACCACAGATGCCTCAAACACAGGCTGGGGCACTGTCTGGAATTTAGTAGGAGTTAAGGGGACATGAGTGAGTGGTCCCTGGTCGTCCCTGGTCGGGCAGCTCTAGAAGGGCAGAAAATGTACAAACTGTTTTTCAAATTGTCCATTAAGGTCTGTGTTACAGATTGACACTTCTATAGTGAAACACAAAGAATTTAACCAAGTGCATGCCATAGTTGAGGAGAGACTGGGATATATTAAAGTGAAGGAATCCATTGCAGGGCTCTCCATGAAAAGATGATGAATGTATGGGGAAGGCAGGGACAGGAAGAGATTTCAATGTAGCCTGAAAAAAACATCTGTGCATTGCAACACCTGCAGCAGGTCTTCCTCATTGTTAAGAAATCCTCACTGTTCTCCAAAAAGAAGCCCCACAGCAGCATAAGGATTGTGTAGATTGATGAGAATGTGCAGCAATACCCACCTGGTGTACTGCACTTGGATGGAAGTAACCTATTTTGCACCACCTACAATTTGTATTTAGATCACACCAGAAAAATTGCCATAGACCGACATTTAATGTAATAAAGTTAAAAATGACCGTGGCAAGATGGTGTTCTTCAGCGACAAACAAAAAGGAAAGACAGTTTTGAACACCAACATGCTGTCATATACACTCACCTAAAGGATTATTAGGAACACCATACTAATACTGTGTTTGACCCCCTTTCGCCTTCAGAACTGCCTTAATTCTACGTGGCATTGATTCAACAAGGTGCTGAAAGCATTCTTTAGAAATGTTGGCCCATATTGATAGGATAGCATCTTGCAGTTGATGGAGATTTGTGGGATGCACATCCAGGGCACGAAGCTCCCATTCCACCACATCCCAAAGATGCTCTATTGGGTTGAGATCTGGTGACTGTGGGGGCCAGTTTAGTACAGTGAACTCATTATCATGTTCAAGAAACTAATTTGAAATGATTCGACCTTTGTGACATGGTGCATTATCCTGCTGGAAGTAGCCATCAGATGATGGGTACATGGTGGTCATAAAGGGATGGACATGGTCAGAAACAATGCTCAGGTAGGCCGTGGCATTTAAACGATGCCCAATTGGCACTAAGGGGCCTAAAGTGTGCCAAGAAAACATCCCCCACACCATTACACCACCACCACCAGCCTGCACAGTGGTAACAAGGCATGATGGATCCATGTTCTCATTCTGTTTACGCCAAATTCTGACTCTACCATATGAATGTCTCAACAGAAATCGAGACTCATCAGACCAGGCAACATTTTTCCAGTCTTCAACTGTCCAATTTTGGTGAGCTTGTGCAAATTGTAGCCTCTTTTTCCTATTTGTAGTGGAGATGAGTGGTACCCGGTGGGGTCTTCTGTTGTTGTAGCCCATCCGCCTCAAGGTTGTACATGTTGTGGCTTCACAAATGCTTTGCTGCATACCTCGGTTGTAACGAGTGGTTATTTCAGTCAAAGTTGCTCTTCTATCAGCTTGAATCAGTCGGCCCATTCTCCTCTGACCTCTAGCATCAACAAGGCATTTTCGCCCACAGGACTGCCGCATACTGGATGTTTTTCCCTTTTCACACCATTCTTTGTAAACCCTAGAAATGGTTGTGCGTGAAAATCCCAGTAACTGAGCAGATTGTGAAATACTCAGACCGGCCCGTCTGGCACCAACAACCATGCCACGCTCTAAATTGCTTAAATCACCTTTCTTTCCCATTCAGACATTCAGTTTGGAGTTCAGGAGATTGTCTTGACCAGGACCACACCCCTAAATGCATTGAAGCAACTGCCATGTGATTGGTTGGTTAGATAATTGCATTAATGAGAAATTGAACAGGTGTTCCTAATAATCCTTTAGGTGAGTGTACGACTTGATAGAGACATATCTCTTGAAAAACTTGATAACCCCAAACTATGTGAATTATTCAATACCTACAGCAGATCAAATGACAAGGAAATACTTACCTGTAGTGGTTTTAGTAAATCCCAGGATACACCGGAGAAGTAACAAGTTTATTACATAAAACATAAATACAGGTTAACCCGGAGCTCTCCTTCACATTAAGTGTGGAAAAGAACTAGAGATGTGAGCTGGAAGAAGCCCCTTTGTATCTTTGATATTCAATAGGTTACAGCCTTCACAGTCAAATCCAGTTAAATCCAGCTCTATGAATTCAATTTACCCCATGCATAATACAGTTGTTGATTAAGTATTCAAAAGACAATAGCTGTAGACTACGGAAACCGAGCAGTGCAAAAGCAAAACAAGGACGTTGCAGCAACCAGAGAAGAGAAAGGTGTGGTAACATTTGAACAACGTCAGCAGCATTCAGAAAAAGTCGTTGCTGCAACCAGGAGAAAGAAAGGGGGCGAAAACTTTGAAAAAACGTCGGTAACCAGTGGAGAGAAAGGGTTGGAAACATTTGTCATGTCAACGGCATTAAAAAAACACCGACACATCCCAGAGAAAACAGCAGCGACATTTAGAAAACGCGTGGCGGAAATAGGGTCCTGTGGCGGAAATAACTTATTATTATTATTAATAATAATAATAATAATAATAATACACACTTATTTAAGAGTATTATTAAGCTAATAGCCCATTACCAGGATACAGCTCTGCAATTAAATACATCAGTAACTAGGGCTACCATAGGGCTCCAGATAATTGTATAGGGACGCTTTGAGACAGAACAGGATTTCCAAATTCCACTTAAACTGAACAGTATATTTACCTATAACTTGCATTAGCTAAACCTTTGCTTAGATTAATCCTTTAGCGGAATTGCTACAGAACACAGGGATGTTGCTTTGATCGTATTTACATACTGGCTAATTAAATATGAACAAAATAGAAAGTAAATAGCAACCGGTTGCATTTAATTCTCAGTATAATACAATTAATTGGTGTTGATGCTAATAGCACCATTATTCATTTCAGTTAAATGGTTAATTTACACATTAATGTAGTTCAATTTAGTCCCAATCCCAAAATATGTCTTTGCCCACCACAGGACCATATATCCGCCTGCGCTACTTCCGCCTCAGGACACTGTTTCCGCCACGCGTTTCTAAATGTCGCTGCTGTTTCTCTGGGATGTCGCTGTTGTTTCAATGCCGCTGTCATGTTTCATGTGTTTCCACTCTTTCTCTCCACTGGTTGCTGACGTTTTTACAGGTTAGCGCCTCTCTCTCTCTCTCTCTCTCTCTCTCTCTCTCTCTCTCTCTCTCTCTCTCTCTCTCTCTCTCTCTCTCTCTCTCTCTCCTGTAGCAGCAGGACGCTGCTGACGGGTTTCAAAAGTTAGCATTTGCGCGGCGGTATGCAAATATAGATTGACAGACAGGAAGGACATCCTATCATTACATTCGGACCGAATGCAATGATTGGTCGATCCTTTTTTAGTCCTGTCCCTTCCACAGAAGATATATATATATATATATATATATATATATATATATATATATATATATATATATATATATATATACACACATTACATTTAGACCACTTAAAGTGTTTTTTGCTATCGGGATGTGAAAAGATTGAACACTTGGAGGCAGGGATACATGACTTTCTTAGATTTCTGTAGCATTAGTAAACTAATAATTAAAGTAGTTCCCACAAAGGGGTAAATACAAAGAAATGATTGCTTCATAGACAAAACTGAAACAATGAATACTATAACAACATGAAACAATGAATAATATATAAATAATATACAGAAAATAATAAAAGTATTTTTTTCCACTACATCCCCCAAATTGTCCAGTTCAATAATTCAAAACAGGAGTGATCAATATTTCTGATAGTTAGGATCTAAAACGTCATGCCATTTATCCTGGTCAGTCTAGTCCTGAGTTGAGTGTTGCTGCGATACACATGTGCTGCTGCAGGGAGAATGAGGACAAGTGCAGTGGGTTGTATCACCGTGGCAACATTCTTTTATGGACTGGAACTGAGATTTTCGCACTTAAGAATTGGTTTTGTGTGTTTCAATTTGTTTATTGGTGAGCAGCAATTGTCCAATTGTTTGCAGAGGGTCCCACTATCACGTATTCTAGAATTACCGTTGTATGCATTTTTACATTTTACATTCATTATGCTACTAGTGTAGTGTAGACTAGGTATTTTCACATATAAGCATCTTTTAAACTCACCCAAAATAATGGTGGTATTAGGATTTATTGTGTCATAACTTCTTGGATTTGTGTTCCTGCAGCTTCTGGAGTCAATTGTACAAGAAAATAAAAAGATTTTTATTATCATAATTACTGCATGTCTGGGATCTGTGTGTATATTAATATAATGTGTTAATAATGTGTGCAATGTGTTGAAGCGTGCCAGGGATTAAATTAATTGTTTTGCCCCCAAATTACATAATTTATCTCTGTATAGAATGCAGACACAGTAGATTAATTAAATCCCCCCCCCCCGTATGTAAGCAGATCATTTGCCCAAATAGTCTTAGTCCTCATGTCATCGGAATTGTTTTGCAAAGCACTATTTAAAAATAAAAATGCACTTCTAAATAAGAAATTTCTATGACAATCTGAGACAATACAACGTTTATAGTTAAATATAACAATTTGCATTGAAAATACATATACATATACAAGATTTTGAAAATGTAACCATCATGCCAAAGTACATTATAGTGAATATATAAGCTATAATATATACATTAATCCAACAGTAATGTTGATATTAAAATATGTGAACATGTTTTTTAAAGCAATTCACTACAACTGATTTGTATGAAAGTGGATTACATGTCTTGATGAATTCCATTAATTTCAAAATGTCTTGCATTTCTGATTTTGTAAGCGATAAGACTTCAATTTCAGAATTGAACTGTAATTAACCAATTGATACAACAATTCCATTGGGAACAGATTCCAACTCAGGTCTTGAACTTCCAAAATATTTCTGAAAAAAAAAAATTACATTAACTGAGATCGATGGAGAGAAAGGCTTTGTTCAACCAGTTTACAACAATGATATTCCATTGGCAAGTGTGTGAAAAGTGATGCCTTCCTATTAGATTCTATTCCAAGCTTTTAATGCTTTTTGTAAATCAGAATTGGTCAAATACATGTCAGAATTGTGTCTAAATATAGCATAAATTAAGATATTTGTCAGTTACTAATTCTGTAGATTCTGAATTAAGTGTTTCTTCCCATGGCCAGATGTTCAGTGGAAGTAAATCGACTGACAAATGATGTAAAAGGTTTCTGATAAATGAAACCAATTTTAAAGAAACATGCAATTATTATCTGAAATAATATGTCGTTATAATACATAATTACATTTGTTAATAAGCATAATTGTGATATATTCATGTACACTGCCGGGCTAATCAATATGCTAATATGTGTGCGTTGTAGTGTTGGAATGAGTAATTGAGTTTAGTAATGCAATGAGTGATTGTTAATGATTGACAAATTTAATTGTCATATTGTCACTGTTGGGTGGAGAATTGAATTACAAGTCAGAAAGGAAAAAGCAAGCAACCCATGGTCCCCACAGCAAGGGAACGTTGTCTTTAAACATAACATTTTCATGTTAATTCCTTACTTCTTAATGGCATCTTTCAAATCCTATCATCTATCAAAAACTGAACTTGTATTCATTATAATTTAATATTATTTATGTTCATGAAAACATATATTTTTCTGTGCAAACTGCTTTGGAATTACCTAGCTAACGACTACACCCGAGATAGTTGGGTTGCATCTGGAAATATATATACTGTGATGTTTTGCATATGAAACGCAAATTCATTTGAATTCCATAGAGTGTGTTTTAATTGTGAACGCATTATGTAAAATAATGTATCTAAAAGGGAATGTTACCTAAGTCGTTTTCAAAACAGAATCGTTTTTTTGTGTACATGTTTGTATCGGTGTCTTTCTTGGAGCTTTGGTTGAACTGAACAGCCTCAATGGGCAATAAAGATCTTACTAGACGCTGCGTAAAATGAACCACCTGGAGATGCCGGGGATTGAACCCGGGGCCTCATACATGCAAAGCATGCGCTCTACCACTGAGCTACATCCCCCACTGATCGTATTTTAGCTGTTGTATAATATAGTACCATAATGTGTAAATGTCTTATATAATTCATAATGTCGGATACTTTGAAGAATGTAAATATGGTTGGTTGTCATGATAAAAGATCAAGTTCGGTGTTATGACGATTTCAGCACCCTCTGCATATCGTGCATCCTCTAGCTGCAATCACCTTGATTTTGCACATGCGCTCCAGGGGGATGCCAAATATTTCCGTTTGGTCGTGATCGCGCATGTATTGTGCATTGAAGCAGTCAGTACAGAAGTGCGGATAGGTCACGGGCAGACATGGGGATGCAAAACTAACAACCAAGTTCATATTAATCATAGCCAACTCCCCATCACGTTTAATGTCTCAGTAGTAAATAATACAACGCGTATTGTATGTCAATAAGTCTAAAGCTACAGTATCGCCATGCTTAGAGTGTACGAATTTTAAGTATAACATACATTCCAATGCAGTAGACTACATTACAGTAACGTTTTCAGAATAGTAGCTTTAGAATTATTATTTACTACTGAGACATTAAACGCGATGGGGAGCTGGCTATGATTAATATGAACTTGGTTGTCAGTTAAGACTTACTGTTAAGACTTACTTGCTGTAATATTTGGCACGTAATCGCAAATTATCGACACACTTTTGCCCGCTGTATTCTTCCCCACATTCCTCACACTATACAGACACACACGGTCAATCGGATTTCTTAAAGATAACCAGAGATGAACACCTAACTGCATTTTATTACTACTAGGCCTACTTATTATTTTAACTATTCAATATCAGAAAGACAAATGCATTAGGTCTAAATTAAATGAAAGCCAACCCATTAATATTGAAAACAATCTGCTGGAATCGATGAAGTAATAATTTTAAAGCGACTCTCTTTATGATTTGGTTAAAACTGAGCAGGATACAGAAAATAAAGTTGCGGTTCCGGATGTCTACAAAAATGGCGCGTGTAGTGTTTAACGCAGTGCATCACGGGTAGGTGAACGGAATCATGGGATACGGTGTCCTGATCCCGGAACTCGGGCTGGTGGGTAGGAATAGCTGTCTTTGTTTTGGTTCAGTATTTCAGTGAGGATAGCGATCTTTTACCTACTGGGGGTGAGTAGTGAAGCCCAACAGTTTTATTTGTATATTCATTGTAACGGAGCTGAAGTGATCTTGTGAAGTACCATGATTTCTGTTTTGTCTTCAGTGTTCATGTCAGACTCACTGCTTGGATAAGAAGCCTATTTTATTTTTATGTTTTTCTGGTCGTGTTCATTTTCTTATTTGTATCGACCCTGCTGATCTAGGCAGCGACGGGACAAGGATGTTAGTATCTACACGTATTTGTACATCAGTGTCTTGGTTAAAGCTAAAAATTTGGGAGATTATAGGTTACCGTTGTTTTATTTAAGCAACGCATAACTTAAATCGTATTAAAGCAGAAAACGGGAAAGGGGACTTTGTGAGAGTTTGTGTTATATGCTTGTTCCCTAGTGCTGCACTGTATTTATATCAATATAAAACTATTTGAATAGCTGTCAAAGCAAATCTCTTCACTTTAACCCTGCACATCTCACATGTTCGTATTTTTACAGAGATTTTGCTAGGCGTATACATTATTAATAGTATAGTCAAGATGCATCTAAGCGCCCGATCTATTTAAATGTACCGTTATTTTAACACCTTCGATTGATTAAACATTGCTTTCACTGGTATCACCACAGAAGCGCTATGTTTATCTATCTACACCCCTCTCCCCCTGCCAATGGCATTACTGTTAAATATGTACTTTGCTCTACTGCTACTCAGTTTGAATAACCTTGATGTTTAGCTTTATATAATTATATACCACAATAAATAACGTGACAGAGAATAGCATACTGTAACATCCTTGGGGTTCCAGCCAGAGATTTGAACCCCGGTCTCCCCCATCACATTACAGCGACCTTATACATCACTAAAACCCAGGTCCCTGGCCCTTGAGCTGCCCTTCCATCCCACTTCTCACACCAATGTGAGGGGGGGTCTGGGACTTTTAGAGAAGCAGTAAGGTCACTGCACTGTGGCAGGGGAGATGAGGGGTTCAAATATCACCTTGGCTGGAACCCCCAGCATGTTACAATACATATGATCAAAGGGAAGTATTCTCTGTCGATTCTAGTGTTATTCCATGTGAATTATACATGTTGATCAGATTGATATGTAACTAGACTTAGGTTCTATTAAAATATTGGCACAAGTGTTGCGTTCTTTGTGGTTCTGCTCAATGTGTTCAGACATTCAGTGGACAGGTGTAGTACAACAACTGCAGAGTGGACGAATCAGATATGTATACAGCCTTCCATATATCATTGAACACAAATATTCAGTACATTGTAACTAGAGGTGTTTAATTTAGTTTCATTTTGTAAAAATATTAATAAAATAACTAAATACATCTATATCTTTGCAGTCATTTATTAAAAGCAGCAGTAAATGCATAATAAGTCTACTGAGTATAAATAATTAGTGTTTGTGCCCTTAAAAAACAACAACAACAAAAAACATTAAAGAGTATATTGCCTGAGGCAACACTTATTTTTAACATAAATATTAAAAATAATAATTGCTTCCACTTGTGTGATAAAAAGTTAACTGCTGTAATGTGTGCAGGTCAGTGTTATTGCACACTGTGTTGACATGGTTCTACTGAGACTAATGTCACATAGGCACCACTCAAACAATTTTAGGACCAACTGACTGACACAGTCTGGACATGTTAGAATTATTTTTTAAAAGCTGGGCTTAAAATTTGAAAAAGGAGAATGCAAAAATAAATGTATAGGCATGTTCTCCATAGTTTTTTTTTTGTTTTTGTTTTTGTAAATCCTGTATGTATCATTTGCTTTGAAAGAAAATCTGTCATCAATATTAAAATATTATGAATTTACAAATTGTAATACTGCACAAAGAATTAACCCAGTGGGATGCATTTCAAGGTGCACTCACAGGTGAATCACGATGTCGGACTCTTCGGTGATGTTCCAAGCCCAGCTCTCCTCCGTCATGGAGATTCTCTTCAAAGCAGCCGTGTACGAGATCACCAAGGTGGTGGAGGGCAGTTTTTCTCACTTCCGTGTGGAGATCGCCCAGGTCAAGAAAGAGAACGAGAGCCTGAGGCTGAGGTTGCAGCTGTCGGAGGCCACGTCTACAGCAGAGCAGTGCTATGGGATCAGTCACATGGGGAAAACGGCACCTTCTGTAACCACACGCAGCATCGGGGTTCAGGTCTGTGAGGAGCACACCAGGAAAGAGTCGGGTGCCGGTACTTTGTCCTCATTTTATCATATTGAGTTTCATGTTTGATTTAATTGTGTAATCAGCAATGGGCAGCTCTAATCCTGGAAGACAGGATTCCTTTGGATTTTTAACATAACTTTCAATTTGCATCCGGGAAATTATGTTGAATTGACTTATTATCCAAATAATTATATGTAGTAATGAAAGGCACTGAGTGAACAAAAAACAGAAGATGGTGTGGCCATGGATCCATTGAGTTGCCCATCCATGACACACACAACATGAGAGTGTAACATTTTCAATAACTATGGTTCTCTGCCTCCTCCACCACCTGCCTTCCAAACACCACTGAGCACTGCATTTGACTTTACCAGTCCTAATCAAGGAACTAATACAGGCACCTCCATCCCTGGCTGTGGAGAAGTACAGTAATGCTGTGTCTGTTTTCCATTGCAAAACAAATTCTGTTACAAACTTGAACAAAGTGCTTAATTAACCAGCATTATCAGGATGCAAGGAAATTCACTGGTGTTTTTGCTTCAATGATGACAGGCAGTTTTTGCAGACAAAAAGATGCACCTCACTGAGTAGCTTGGCTTTTTACGAAAATCTCTCAGATTTATTCTTCTTCCTGCATGCAAAACGGACATATTACAACAATTTTTTGAAAACTTGGAACTGTTCTAAAATTATTGACATCACTCATTCAGTATGTCCTGTTTTCTCCTGTCATCCTCTATAGGAATGAAGAGGAAACTTGTTCCAGTTGTGAAGGATGTGTTTGGCAAAGAGTGGTGCAGCAGTCTTTGGGAAGCCAAGGAGCCCAGAACGACAGGGTTTATAGCGGAATCTACAGACTCATGTCCTGTCCATTTTCCTGAGGAGGTGCCTGAGCTACTGGCTGTTCTCATTAAAGAGGAGGTTAGTAATCAATCAGTCAATCAATTCACAATTACACCATCCAAATAGGTGAATCCAAATTTTGTGCAGCATTAAAGCCAATCATCACTGTCCAGTTTTCCAAAATAAACACAAACAAAACCATATTTATGGCTTCTTGAGTTTAACTGAATTAAATGCACACCTGTGCTTATCAACTCAGTCACCTTTTCCTGATTAACATTAGCACTACAGTATGCCTTTGTCTTAAGCACATAAGAAAGTTTTCATACGAGAGGAAGCCATTTGCTCATTCGGTAGCTTGAGGCCATGTTTATCTGCACCTCTGCGTGGCAGGGCTGTAACTTTACCTCTAAACGTTGCTGCCAATGTTTAATTTTCTTTAGGTACAGCTGCACTATAAAGTGAATGTGAGACACAAATGTGACAAGTCAAAATGCATTTTGTGTTCACAATCTACAGGCTGAAATACCTTAAACACTAAAGTGCAATGAACTTTGCACAGAAATGTTTTTGCGATTCTAACATAGTCTTACATAGAGTGACCAGGTTTTCAAAAGTAGAAACCGGGACATTGAGAAAACATGTAACACAAATTCATCACTTAAAAATATGGTATCTGTTAGAAAAACTAGTGTTAATTTCCATGTATGTGCTCTAGTTTATATATACATATTTTTTTTGAGCAGTGCGTTTACAAAGAAAAGTGTATTACTTCTCTCTATATCATGACCCAATTAACATTGACAATATAACTTAAGTATCCCAGATATTTTCCCTAATTATTTCTCTGTGAGAGAATTCAACTGCGTTGCATTATTATCTGTCCTGTGTAGCCACTTAGCTTATCAGTATGAAATATACAGTATTATTATTATTTTTGTATTTTAGCTGACAACTTTATCCAAGGCGACTTACAGAGACTAGGTAGGGTGTGTGAATTATGCAATTACATCTCACCAGTAACAGCCTATATGTAGCTATCCGATTTTTAACTAACTTGACAAAAGTGATTCTTCAGAACAACTAAAAAATGTATTTATGAATACATCAACAACACTCTGGGACCCATAAATTACTCAAATTGTTTTTCACAAATTCATTGTTAGCATTGTCTCCTGCATAACCTCCACATAAGCTTAATCAATTACAATAAGCATGGCAAAATAAATTAATCACACATCTATAACATCATGTGTGGCATCAATTTTAATTTTGTCTGACATTCTTGTCCTTACAGCGTAGTAAATGGATCAGGTAGAGGTTGTATTAATTGCACATTTTTCAAGGTAGTGATTTATTTCTGCAGTTGGGAAACCATCCTACTGGGATTACCTTTATATTTATGCTATAGGCTACTACTAGCATAGTTCTATATAGTTACCAGTAAAGAAGGTTTACCAATATAATTAAAATATTTGCTTCTTCGTATGCATATGGTTGATCACATAAGAACATGCCTTTATTTTTAAGATTTTAAGAGTTTTATGTTAGTCTAAACACAGTGAAGCTAAAACATGGAAATTCAAATGATTTTGAGAAAATTGTCAGGGTGTTTAATTTATATCCAGGACCTATGTTCACCCTAGTCTTTCATGTTTGCATATCGTAGTTACAATTTAAAATTCAGTAGCATTGTGTCTGGCTACGTAAGGGGACGTAACAGAATGTGCCCTAGAGTTTGGTACCATGTAAGAAACAGTGCCCCCTGAAACTAGTTGCGGCACAAGTAGAGGTGCACCTGGGCCATAGTGGAAACACCCTGTCTCGAATGGCCATGCTGACATGCACCTAAACGTGGCCAGTGGAAACGGGGCATTAGTGATCCAAGAATCACAGGCAGTCTTTTCTTGAATAATCCCAGATTCAACAACATGGCTGCAGAGTTTGTTCCATACTGCCACAACTCTCTGTATACAGATATTCAATTAAGGGTTACATTTAAATAATTGACAGCTTGGTTGGAACAAAAACCAGCAGGGTACGGGGTCCTCCAGGACCAGGGTTGAGAACCACTGATCTAAAGGAAAGAGTGCCTCTTACCAATACCACTTCCAACATCTAACCATCCATTTTCAACCATCACTTAATCTAGTACAGGGTCACAGTGAGATGGAACTTATCCTGGCTGACAGTCTGCAAGGCAGGTTACACCCTGGAGGAATGCCAGTCTATCGCAGATCAACATACACACACCCAATAAAATATTTTCCAACGAGGAGAACATGCAAACTCCACACAGGCAGATACCCAAGTCCAGAATTGACCCTTTTTCTGAGTTCTGAGACCCCAATGCTAATCACTACACCTCCACATTCCCAACATAGTAACCCAAATTCTGCTCTGCTCTGTTCCAGGTTACAGATACAGAACAGCCTAGGCCCGAATCTCTCCACATCAAAGAGGAGAGGTCTGAAGTAGACCTGTCCAGGAGAGACCCACAGGAAGAAAGTCTGATAAAAAGTAAGTCTGGAGAATTCTGAAATAATATATATGAAATTAATATTATTCAGTTATAAGAGTGATTTCTGCTGTTCCAAATCCACAGTGATGGTCTATGGCCCCTTTCACAGTAGCACACCAGCCTGGTTAATGACTTACTTTTTAGCCACATGGGTTATGAATTTCCTTAGTGTTGAAGTAGGTACACAGGCAGAACATGTGTCAACCCCAGTCAAGGGCAGCCCACTTCAGGAGGTGGGTCAGGCAGCAAGTATAGACCCTGGGAGAGCATCTGCACACTTTGTATTTCCTCCTGTGAATGTAGGATTAAGCTGCTCATTAGGTGAATAGTAAGACATGTTTATTATAATAAATGTGCTATATTGATTAATACAAAAACTATAATGCATTGCCACTATCCATGTGATGAGATGAGGGATGAGACCAAAGAGTTGAAAATTTGACTATTTGTGAAACATGGCCACTATCGACAAGTGAATCTAACATTTGAAAAAACTATATTGATTTTATTTTAAAGCCTGTACTGTTGATTGGCTCTATGTAGCTGTAATGTTGATTGACGGGAAGGAGGGATTTTTTTTTTTTTTTTTTTGTGATTGACTAAACTGGAACGTACTTTGGCTAACAATGGTCGTGTTCATGTAGGATTTCTGCTCTCATCTCGTGCGCAAGGGGAGAGGAGAGGCTGACTGGCTGCGAGTGAGATGTGCTTTGCTGAAGCAACGGTGCAAAGCACATAGTGATTTTTCTATGTTTATTATGAGAGTAAAACAAAATTCGTCTTCATTCTGGATGGATTGCCACGGTTTAGTTAAATAATGGAAACCACTGGAATGTTTGTATGGGGTGAGTAATTTTGCACGGTGGCCAACTTTCCTTAACTTTCTTCTCCCTATCTACTTACAATATACATCTGCAACGTAGTGTATATACTATCCACATATGAGCTACTTTAAGTAGGTTCATGACAAGTTGATTGATCACAAGGTATGGCAGCCATATTTCATTGTAGACGACGACTTCTCCAGAACTGCAAGGCCCACTGTGCTCAGATATTGCATACATGGTATAGTTTGAGTCTCTATCAGGTCTGTTCAAAGCAAGTTGCTTTAATAAAAAAACATGGCTGTTGTGGACCAATCATGTTTTTACTTTGTGTTATTATGTGTTGCACTTTACTCATTGGAATGATATACTACACTCATGAATCTTATTTAGAAACTGCAGCTGAAGGGCTGAAACCATGTTTATAGGTTTCACAGTTTGATCACATGGTTAAAAACTTCTTCTCCAAAATAGATGCCTTATGAGAGAGGGTCACATGGTTGATGGCCATGTTGAATTTTATGAAATATCTTCCAACTTTGCCTTCTCTGAAACTGTTGCATTAAAGTGAAAGCTGGTATACTTAACAGGAGGGAAGGACAAGGGTTAAGCCGACCAGTGCTTTTATTATTATTATTTATTTTTATTTTTATTATTTATTTATTTTTTTCATTTCTTGGCAGACGTCCTTATCCAGGGCGACTTACAACATAAGTGCAAAACAAAGTGCAAAAATACAGTTTGGTAAAGGTATCAATCATTACAAATTCAATTTACATAAAACAGCAATTCAAAATATAATACATTTTACAACTTCCAATTTACAGTTTACACAGGCAAGTACAGTAAGTGAGGTCCTACATCCTGGATGGTAAAAGCTAAGTGCTGTCAAGATGTAGGGTCACAGTCAAGGGTTACGGGAAAGGGAGCAAGGAGGAAAAAATCAAGCATAATAAAACTCTGTGAAGTGCTATCTAACGGTTATTAAAAGGACTAATATTATAAGTACTGTCTGTAAAGATGTGTCTTGAGTAAGCGCCGGAATGAGGTTCAAGTACTCTGCTGTTTTGACTTCGGTGGGAAGGTCGTCCCACCATTTAGGGGCCAGGGATGAGAAGGAGCGGCTCTGGAGGAAGGGGAGCGGAGAGGAGGTAGAGTTAGTCTTCTGGCACTGGAAGAGCGCAGTGGTCTGGAGGGGATGTATGGAGAGATGAGTGTCTGAAGGTAGCTTGGTGCAGTGTGGTCGAGACAGCGGTAGGTGAGGGTCAATGTCTTGAACTGAATGCGTGCCGGTATCGGGAGCCAGTGGAGGGAGCGGAGCAGTGGAGTAGCGTGTGTGAATCGGGAGAGAATACCAGACGAGCTGCAGAGTTCTGGATGAGCTGGAGCGGCGGGTAGTAGTTGCAGGCAGGCCGGCCAGGAGGGAGTTGCAGTATTCCAGGCGGGAGAGGACCAGTGACTGGACGAGCAGCTGAGTTGAGTAGTCTGTGAGGAAGGGACAGATTCGACGGATGTTGCTCAAGAAGAATCTACAGGTGTGTATCAGGGTGGTGATGTGCTGGGTGTAGCAGAGTGCAGGATCGAGGGTGACTCCTAGATTTTTAGCGGAAGAGGTGGTGTGAGTGCATCCAGGCAGAGATGGCAGACAAACAGGAAGAGATGTGAGAGGGGATGAGAGGGTCAGAAGAGGGAAAAGACAGGGAGATCTGGGCATCATCAGCGTAGAAGTGGTAGGAGAAACCATGGGATGCGATGAGGGGGCCCAGGGAGCGAGTGTAGAGAGAGAACAGGAGGGGGCCCAGGACGGAGCCTTGGGGTACGCCTGTGAGGAGAGGTTGTGGGGTGGATGAGGAACCTCTCCATGTCACTTGGTAGGTCCAGTCGCTGAGGTAGGAGGAGAACCAGGTGAGAGCAGTCCCAGAGATTCCAAGGTCAGCGAGGCAGGAGAGGAGGATGGAGTGATCGACAGTGTCAAATGCTGCGGAGAGATCAAGGAGGATGAGCACTGAGGAGTGGGAGGCCGCCCGAGCACAGCTGAGGGAGTTAGTGACTGCCAGGAGAGCCGTCTCAGTGGAGTGAGTTGTGCGGAAGCCGGATTGCAGAGGATCAAGGAGTGAGTGTTGGGACAGAAAGTGGACCGCCCGCTTGAGAGTCTTTGAGAGGAAGGGGAGTAGGGAGACAGGGCGATAGTTCTGAGGAGAGGTGGCGTCAAGGGTTGGTTTCTTGAGCAGTGGGATGGCAGCAGCTTGTTTAAATGCAGAGGGGAAACAGCCAGAGAGGAGTGAGGAGTTGAGGAGGGACATGATGACAGGGAGAAGATCAGGAGCAGTCGCTTGGAGGAGGCGAGAAGGGAGAGGGTCCAGGGCACACGTAGGTTTGTGACGTAGGAGGAGAGCGGAAACCTCAGCATCTGAGAGAGGTGAGAATGAAGAAAAGGAAGCTTGATCGGTGGGAGGTTTGCGTGTGATGGGAGAGGAGGGGGGAGTGTTGAAGAGCCTGCGGATGTCTGCAATCTGAGGAGAAGGAGGCGAAATCATCAGCAGTGAGAGATGAGGGAGGAGGAGGGGGAGGGGGGAAAGGAGGGAGGAGAAGGTGGAGCAGAGTTTGCGGGGGTTGTTGACAGTGGATTCAAAGAGAGATTTCTTGGCTTAGGTGAGTGAGGAGGAGAATGTAGACAGTAGAGAGTGGTAGACTTCGAGGGCAGCTGGGAGTTTGGTCCTTTTCCACTACTGTTCGGCGGCATGCAGACTAGTTCGGGTTGAGCGGATTGAAATTAAGAAAATGTGGCAATGGGTACACCGAAAATTACAAATAGTATTCTCCTCACAGAGGAGTCAGTGAGGTCCCGTGGTGGAATTAAAAAAATAATAACTAACAAAAGAAATGTATATATGAGAGCAAATGGATACGGGGAATTTAGGGAGTTTCAGTGGTGCTCCATGGCAGTCTGGCTTGCAATGTATTTAGCAGTCTCTCTCTCCAAAGAATAGCAGTGAATAATAATGTTTAATAAGGTGAGGCACAACTCTGGTGAAAGCACTGATTGCTGAGAGCACCAAAATGACAGGTAGCTGTCAGAGTTGATGAGAGGCAACCTGTACACATAAACATGACAAGGTCCCCTGTGAAGTTTGTTCAAATTAAGTTTAAGACATGGCTTCCACAAGCCAATTCAATTGTGTTGTTGCATTGCTTGCATAAGTGGTCTATGAATCTGTGAAATGATATGATCCACTCACGAGACTTCATAAATGTTTGGATTTTAAAAACAATAGCTATTTAGTAGTTGAAAATAAATTTTAAATAAACTTTTTTGAAAAATATAAATTTATTTAAGAGGTCAATGGCTCAGACAGATCAAAGAATAGTAGAGAACAGGGTCTTAAGATAAGGTTTGGAGATCTTGGATTTTAAAATGATGCTAATTCGTGAACATTCTTCAGCATTAGAAATGCGTTAGTATAGACTACCCACAGATATTAACATCGGTTCTGAAGTGAGGAAAATCAACACCTCACCTCACACTCAAGTATCCATTTATTAAACCAAACCAGGTATAACAAAAGTAACCTATAATTTAACCCCTTATTATATTTGAGGATTCCAATAACATAGAGTATGGATGACTTTCTTTACTTGTGTTATCTCAATACATCCGAGTCAATCATTGGTATTCAGGAATCTCCACACCTGATCTTCGTGGTTTTACATTGAAGCAGTAAAGTAGAATAAAATTGTATGCAATTGAGGCGAGTAGGGGCTGCATACCCATTGAGCCTTAACGATATAGCCCCCCATTGTAGTGTATGGAACAACTACCGCAACTCCCCGCTAGTTCCCAGATAAACTCTGTTTAAGCCTATGCTTTCCCAGCCCCAGAAGCCGGCATTCACTTGTTTAATCCTAACATCTCTCAGCTCCCAGGTGCCGTGCACACCACGTTGTAACCCATTGGTTCTGCGCTGCTATCATATCCACTTGCTTCAGCCTTACTGGTCTCAGTTTTGTGTGTTACAGCCCTTCATTTCCTGAACTTTGTGATCCTATCGAGGCTACATTTTAAACATGTTGTGTGCCTTTAAGTACCTTATATATGTATATATTTATTTGTATCGAGATCATGCAATAGAACAGGGACAAGACACTGCCCCAGCCCTCCCACCCCTCCCCTCTGCATGTCCTTGTTTCCATCCAAATTATACAATTGATTCCCTAGTGTGTATTTCAAGAACATAAGACTTTAATCATGTATTTTGCATATTCTGGGCTGATTGAGCACTGTTTACAGTTGCTGCTAGTCTATGTGTGCTTTCATGACACACAGACTTTCACCAATCTGTTGTGAATGCGATATATCTATGGTTGCAAAACCACGAATGGGATCTGAAGGATAATGGGAACTGTAGGCTGTGCGTTTCCAATCCGCTTTGGTAGTAAATCTACGTTACGGTTTATTGCACCCAGCCCCTGATGACGAGGTGAGAACAATAGTACAATCGGATTTCTTCAGTGTACAGGCAACCACAAATATTTAATGTGCCTATTGTCTGTCATTTGTATATGATTACCTGTTTAATTCTTTATTAAACAGAACATGTATGTATTTTGGTTAGATGTGATTTACCTTTCTGGTAATGGTTATTGTAAGAGATGTTCATTTAAGATGATTGGATTGTAACCATCATGTAAAAGCTTACTTTTTTTGGCATGATTTCTGGCATTTAAATTGATTATACCCTTTATTAATTATGTTAACATGCTATAAGAGAGGAAAGTTGTCTAAGAAGAGTAGGTCCAACAAATCAGGTGTTAGGCAGCTAACAGCCTACAATCTTTTTGTCATGAAGCAGGTAACCTATACATTATATCCTTTTCACAATCAATACTGCACTTTTGCAAAGTGAATAATAATTTATTTGACTACTGTGTGGTTAATACAAATACATACATACATAAAATTGTTTTTTGTTTTGTGTACATTTGGAATTAAGGTATGCTGAAAATGCAATTTATTGTAAAAAGTTGAAGAATTGAACATAAAACTTCCACAGGTAGTTATTTAAATGTTAAAAGCAAAATTATAGAGAACTTATTAATAAAATTTAGTATGAATTTGAGAGTGTAAACAAATTCATACAGTTAAAACCCTAACCTCACAGGTTCACTGTTCACAGGCTGAGAACACAATGTTGTGGGATGATGGGAGTGTGAGTCTAGAAACAGTTATGATATTAAGATTTTGTGTAAAATACTTATTTTGTACCTTCAGTCACCGTAGTTTGAGAAAGTAATAAGAATGGGAAGAGAAAGTAGGAGGAGTTCAGACATGGAGAAGTAGTGAGGAGCAGGTTGTTCTCGACTGCTCAGGCTTTTCTTTTATTATATTCATACTGTAATTACATAAGTTTATCTGCTGGATACCATCCTGAATCAATCCAGAGACCACAGAGTGACTTTGTAGTGTCGATGTCAAAAGACTCTGCTAGGAAGGGTGACAATTAATGGAAAAACTTTTCCCATATTCACTAGTGACGACTCAACCAACAACAAGTCGACGGATTGCGAGGACCCCCTGTGTGTGTGTATGTATGTGTGGTTGGTATCTAAAGTACTTTAGAGAATGCTGTGATTTGTATTACAGCAAATACAAACGTGGATTTGCCCATGGCTTCAGAAATGAAATTGTGGGCTGAAACATGGAGGGAAGCTTCACCCGGTGAAAGAAATATTTGTATAGAGGCTGCAGAGAGTTCCTCTTTGTCCCAATTGGATGCCAAGCAGAAGCTGCTGAAAAAGAAGAGAGTCTTCAAACAGCTTCACCAAAAGGTGTTGTTTTTATTATAATCATAAATGTTCAATGTCATCTTCAAAAACTGCATTTAGTAGTTAAAACGGAGAAAAAATTTGAATAGCACAAAATTTCCAATTAAACCGTTACACATTTATTTTCTTCAATTCATGAACACGGATGTATAATTTGCCAGGGAGAAGTTGTAAAATGTCTTTATCAATCCATGTGAGATGAGAGGTAGTCATCATAGTTCACAGTGAAGTGTTACATACACCGATCAGCCATAGCATTATGACCACTGACAGGTGACGTGAATAACACTGATAATCTCATTATCATGGCACCTGTCAGTGGGTGGGATATATTAGACAGCAAGTGAACATTTTGTCCTCAAAGTTGATGTGTTAGAAGTAGGAAAAATGGGCAAGCGTAAGGATCTGAGCGACTTTGACAAGGGCTAAATTGTGATGGGTAGACGACTGGGTCAGTGCATCTCCAAAACTGCAGCTCTTGTGGGGTGTTCTGGTTCTGATAGAAAGGTGTCAGAACACACAGTGCATCGCAGTTTGTTGCGTATGGGGCTGCGTAGACGCAGACCAGTCGGTGCCCATGCTGACCCCTGTCCACTTCCGAAAGCGCCTGCAATGGGCAGGTGAGCATCAGAACTGGACCACGGAGCAATGGAAGAAGGTGGCCTGGTCTGATGAATCATGAGTTCAAGGTGTTGACTTGGCCTCCAAATTCCCCAGATCTCAATTCAATCGAGCATCTGTGGGATGTGCTGGACAAACAAGTCCGATCCATGGAGGCCCCACCTCGCAACTTACAGGACTTAAAGGCTCTGCTGCTAATGTCTTGGTGCCAGATACCACAGCACACCTTCAGAGGTCTAGTGGAGTCCATGCCTCGACAGGTCAGGGCTGTTTTGGACCTACACAATATTAGGCAGGTGGTCATAATGTTATGGCTGATCAGTGTACATACAACATTGGAATACTGTAGTATTAACATTCATTCTATATTGGTGCCTCTTCTATTAACCCTTGTCCATATGTCCTTATTTCTTAACTTTCTGCTCAGAGAGTAGCATTTAAAAATTCCAATGCTACTCTCAGTAAAACCAGACATTCATATTTTAAAGCCTCACCTATACTGTGCTTTTCTTTCCATATATTATGGACAAGTCTAGAATGTATTATTGTACATTTATTTGGCTAATACTTTTATGAAAAAGCAACTTACATTGGTACCCATTTGCACAGTTGTGCATGTATTGGAGTAATGTCAGTGAAGTACTTACCCAAGGTTACAACAGGCACTCAACAGGGACCCATCTGGGACTCAAACCCACAATCTTCTGGTTACAAGTCTAGGACCCTACCCAGTACTTCACACTGTTGTATTAATACATTATAATTCAGAATTATTTGTGATTGTGTGTAAATGTCTTTTGATGAGATGTTATACAATAATAAAACCACCAATACTTTGGTCCATTAACAACTCCATTGAAACCTGCCACTGTGTTCAAAATCTGCCCCAAACATTACTAGGTTGTATTATTTTTCCCACGTAAATCCTGTTGTATAATTTGAAAATTGTTGCATTCACAAATTGTGTTGTATAGTTCAATAAATATCAGAATAATTAAATTAGTTACATTTGTCATATCTGTCCTTATGTGTATGCAGAATTACCGATGCATCTGGTTGTTATCTGGATTAAGCTTAACAAGATTTAACAAATCATGTCTATCTTTTGAAATGTTATACAGTGAGGGGAAAAAAGTATTTGATTTCCTGCTGATTTTGTACGTTTGCCCACTGACAAAGAAATTATCATTTTAATGGTAGGTGTATTTTAACAGTGAGAGACAGAATAACAGCAGATAGGGGATCAAATACTTATTTCCCTCATTAACATGCAAATCAATTTATAACTTTTTTGAAATGCATTTTTCTGGATTTGTTTGTTGTTATTCTGTCTCTCACTGTTAAAATACACCTACCATTAAAATTATAGACTGATCATTTCTTTGTCAGTGGTCAAACGTACAATATCAGCAGGGGATCAAATACTTTTTCCCTCACTGTAACTCGGCAGTTCTTCATCATTCATAACTGCAGACTGCAGTCAAACCTTTTATAGCCCAACCTGTAACATGCTCTAAGTGAGGTTTGGTTTTGTTTACAGATGAAAGAGCTTTGGGACCTCAATGTTCATTGCATTTTGTATGCATTTGATGGACTCCCTGTTGTGATAACAAATGGAACAACTGCACATGGATTTGCAGAAAAATACACAAATGTAGAAAGCAATTTTGCTCTACATTGTCAGAAAGGTAAGAAATATTAGATATCCGATAATGTTTTATTAAAGTACAGTAATAGTTCATATTGGTTAATCTTGAATTCCTAAAATATCTATATCTCTTGTGTATTTTTTGTAAATATAATATGAAAAAGAGTACCCAGAGTGTAATTTATTCTTGATGTTTACTTTTTTCCAGATGCTGCTGGTTTGCAACAGGGAGAACCAACCCGTAAAGAATTAAGAAATCAAGTTCAGGAACTCTTGAACAGGAAATACGGTACATTTTTATAATTTACTAATTTCCTGTATTGGATGTGTTTCCAACACATATTGTGATTGCATTATAACTATTTTGAAAGGGATTACAATCTGTGCACTGTTACTTATTGCAAGTAAAATGTAAATCGGTTATGCTAATTTATGCTGGTGCATTCTAGGGGTGGGGAAATAAATCTATTCATGAATTGCAATTCTGTCTTCTAAGATTATGAATCGATGATCAAATTAAAAAAAAAAAAAAAAATTAAGAAGCTTCCAGGTTTCAATTAAAAAGCATTAATGGGAAATTATTTGTGATGGAGACATGAAAACTTCCTGACTTTAGCAATCCAATGCGAAACAGAAGAACATGGGGATGGTATTGACCAATTGAAAGGATATTACTACGGTCTGTCCTCAGCCCTAGGATCTTGCATGATTTTTACACAATCACAGACCATGATTCTACGAATATCTAGCCAGCTGATAAGGCAGGTGTCAGATGAAGCGCTACTTCACAGCTCAGTGATAAGATTGCAGCGGACACAGGAAAAAAGCTTAGAGGACAGAGAGAGAGGCACACTTTTACATTGTAGCTGATAAACAACATGCTTTTGCTAGGAACCACAGGTTTTTGGTACCTATGGATTGAGAAAAACTTCAGCTAAAAGTAATATGCATGTATTTATAAGGCAGTATTTGAGTGGAAAATGTGCAAATATTTTTGATTTATTCGATTCAACGGTTTACTGCATTAAAATCGAATCGTGAACCCAAATAAAGATTCCCACCCCTTGTGGATTCCTATTAAAAGTTGTTAAACCATTATTAAAATACATTTTTATACACACAGACATGAATACATACTTTTAGGGTGTAAGCTTTGCTGTTTTGCTAATGTCCATTTGCTAATGTTTTTTTGTCTGATCTACAGCGGAAGCTGTGGGGTCGAATGATGTCAGGTTGCCTTACAAGCAGGTGGACAAAACAGTGTTTGCAACTGGTTTACCAGAAGGCATTACATTACAGAAGCCAAGCTTTTATGGCAAGGAAAAATTAAAGATGATTCTTCAGGAGGGAAACAACCTGAAAATCCATTTAAAGTAAGGTTTTTGTATTAAATAAAACATTTGTTAAAAAAAAAAAATCCAATCCATTGTTGCATTAAATGTTAACTTTAATGTAAGTGAGTATGTCCAGAAGATTGATCTGTATTTCTTCACATTTTGTATTTATTTCTTTGGTTGTTCTTGATTTGTTTGCCATTATACGTCCCAAATAACACTTCTCCTGTTTATTGTCTCCATGGTTCTCAGAGAGATGATGACAGAGGTTGACAGTGTTATACCTAGTAAGTAAAAATCTCAGCACTGCCTTTTCATTTTCTTTGCTTTTTAAAGCCTTTTCCATATGCTTCAGGTGCTTTGAGTTGTATTGCTGGTGCCTTGTTTAGGCTATTTATCTTTTTTCACAGTCTAAATGAACCAAAGGCCAACTCTAGTTTCTGTGGCCACAATGTCCTCTGAATTGCATTAGACCTTTGACCTTAATAGAGCATTTGCATAATATATTACATTACAATTATTGGGTCCTACTGGGTTGGTAATTTTAAAATATCTGCACAACCTGTAGTACTATATTGTATTATATGTTTTCAATAATCATTGAAACATTTCTTTTCACTAGTGGCACAATATTAACCTCAGTTTGTGTCTTAAAGGAGTCTCAAATACTGAACATATGGACATCATCATTGCTATTGAAGCAGACGCATGTATTAAGAAAACATGTCTTTAAAGACAAACCAAATTTAATTTGAGTTTTCTAACCTCCGTGTGTGTCTTACAGGAGTCTCAGCCCCCCAAGAGGTAGACAGCATCATGGCTATTGATACAGTCACAGGTATGACATGTTTTTTGTAAGAGAAACTAGATTTTTATTACAGAGTTAAATGCATGGAGTATTACATTCTGTATTACTTAACTTTAAGATGTCGTTCATATGTATATTTGCCTTCACACATTTTGGGAATTTGAAGAAGGCTTTCAGTAAATACTCTATTTGATGGTTGTTGGTAGTATTTAATTCCATATTGTGTTCAGGTCTCCCCATTGAAGCAGAAAATGAAAAGTCTTTATGTGCTATTTGAAGCTGTCACAGGTGTGCTCTTACATTAATATGCAATACAAGTGACATTACATTGTTTTAGAAGAATGTCTCTTCACATTTGTTATGCATGACTTATTTCAGCAAACAGCAGTATCAATAATGCTTAATTTGTGGATTGTAATCTTCACCGAATGTGAGGTTTTGGATATTATGTAGTTTCTGCTCTCTCATGTCTCATGTAGTTAATCGCCAAAGAAAGAAGAATCAAACAAAAAGTAAGTTTTCTTTTTTTTTTTTTTTTTAAAGGGGGTGGGGAGTGGGGGCCTGTACATATGAATGTTGTCCTTTACAGGAAAAAAGGCAGAATGTAGAAGTAAGTTTTAAAGGGTTTATGTTCTTACTACTAATAATAAAAGTGATGTCATGTTTAACTACGGAATAAATACAGTGGATCTCAAAAGTATTCACCCCCTTGGACTTCACTTATTTGTTACAACATGAAATCAGAATGGATTTAATCAGGATTGTTTGCCACTGATCAACACAGAAAATGTCCATAATGTCAAAGTGAAAAATATTATCTGAAAATTGTTCTAAATTAATTAAAAATACAAAACAGACAATAATTGAATGCAAGTATCAATTAATTGAAAGTAATCACCCCCTTTGCCATGACACACCTAGCTGTGGTGAAACCAATTGTGTTTAGAAGTCATGTAATTAGTTGAATGGAGTCCATCTCTGTGCAATGAAGGTGTGTCACATGATTTCAGGTAAAATACACCTGTCTCTGAGAGGTCCTACAGTTGGTTAGTACAATTCCTAACAAACACTACATCATGAAGACGAAGGAACATTCAAATCAAACCTGGAATAAGGTTCTTCAAAAGCACCAATCAGGGGAAGGATATAAGAACATTTCCAAGGCATTGAATATCCCCCGGAGCACAGTAAAGTCAATTATTAAGAAATGGAGAGAATATGGCACAACTGTGAATCCACCTAGATCAGGCCATCCTCGGGGAGGCCACCAAGAGCCCTATGGCAACTCTAAAGGAGTTAGTCTTCCACAGCTGAGCTGGGAGACACTGTTGCATACTGCAACAATAGCCCGGGTGCTTCACAAGAGTGGCTTTTATGGGAAAGAAAAAATCTCGCATCAGATCTGGGCTAGAGTTTGCCAGAAGGCATGTGGGAGACTCTGAGACCAAGTGGAGGAAGATTCTATGGTCTTTTGGCCTCAATGCTAAGCACTACGTTTGGCACAAAGCCTATGCACATCACAGAGCCAATCTAAGCCAGCTAGAGCTAATTTGAGTGTCCACTGAATGCACCCATTTTTGCAACCACCTGTTAACCACATATTGCTATTGTATGTGTATTAATATCTATACAAAGTCTGTCTGGCAGAGAGATCTGATACTGTTGGAGTGTTGTTTCTCTCTCCATGTTGCATGAAGAAAAAAAAAAAAAAAATGATGAACACAACAACCTGAATGAAGACTGGGTTTTCTTCCCTTTGAATGCACAGCTAATGATGTAATGCCTGTATAGACAAACCTGGTCCTGGAGGGCTACAATAATTTCAGTGTTTTCTTTACCTCAAGTCCCTTAATGCATTGATTTGAGTTACCATTTGTTCCCCCACAATTTGTTGATGGATGAATAACGTGATACCTACAAAAGGATAATGGCACTCCAGGACCAGGGTGTTCTACCACGTGTGTGATTAGCTAAGTCTTTTTATTTCTATTTTCAGGGAAAGGAGCACAACTTGTGGGTCGTGCATTCAAGTATCTGTGGAGTGTGGATACTGACAAAGGGAAAAAAATTAAGTGGTTCCCTGGTGTTATAACTGGGTACAATGCCAAAAGTCAAAGATACTACATAAAGTATGATAATGGAGAGAAAGATGAGTTAGATGGCAGCATTGCTTCAAATAAGAGAATTTTTAGGCTTCGGACCTAAATAAAAGAAAATTAAGTTTAGTTCTGTGTTTAATGGTAAATGTATTCTACAGAGAATTGTGTACTAAGTACTTAGTATATGTCCAAAAAACTTTAATACAGATATTTAAATTGTTTACCACATGTTGTATTTTTATTGTAATCTTAATTATTGGTATTGATATTCACAATAAAAATCTCTTACCTATTTTGTTGGGGAAAGCTGAAAGTGAATTACATTATTTTCAAAATCCAAGGAAATTTCATACAAATATGAGAGGATGAAGTGTATCTTTCTGATACAGGTTGGTAGTACGTGCAAGTGGTGAGTATAATTTAAGCCCTCACATTCAAACCCCTTAAAGCAGTGTTTCACTGGCAATTGATTGTTGTCTGCTTCGTCTTCCACCACCAAATCCCTCTATTAAAACAGTAAAATTAGTTATTTTAATGTCTTAAAATTGTATAGATAATTCAGTCAAGGGTTCAAAGAAGCATTTGAATGCTCCGTTGGAACAAAAAACACAGCAGACAGTGGGTTGCCAAAACCAGGATTGAGCATCACTGCCTTAGAGATGAAAGGCACAATAAAGGTGCATTTATCCTCCAAGTGGGAGGAGTGTGGCCTTTAGTATTATTTATCAAGTGGGCTAAAGAGGAGATGAACACATGATGGTAGCAAATGAACTGAGATGAGCTCAAGACCAGATCCCATGAAGTTATGACGAAGACCAAGAGTAAGAGGATTAAATAACATTTTAAGTATTCACTTACAGTAACTTGTTTATTTAAAATTTTCCTAAACATTTTTTCAGGTCACCAATTCTTCATGAGGTATGATGTGAATGTCTTTGTAAAGATATTTTAATCGTGCCTGTAACCTTACCTTCCATGTCTGGAAGTTTTGTTGTCACAACTTTCCTAGGTTTGTGAATTCCAGTGTTTCACTGTTTCATTTCAATTTCATGTAAAGTATGTAGTTCATGTGCACAACATGTGCAAAACATTTGGAACACCTTCCTAATATTGAGCTGTACCCCCTTTTGTCCTCAGAATAGACTTGATTCCTCTGGGCATGGACACTACAAGATGTCAAAAGCATTCCACATGGATGCTGGCCCACAGTTTCCACAGTTGTCAAGATGGCTGGTAGTGGATCTCTACTGTGAAGAGCTTGTCCCATCTCATCCCACAGATGCTCAATTGGATTGAGATCTGGTGACTGTGAATTCAGCTCACTGCAGTGGCCTACCCAGTCATGTTTAGTCTATGAATAATCTCAATCTGTTTTACAATTGAAAACACTTCAAAAGGTCTCAGTAAGCCCATTATTAGTTCGATTAAGGGTGCAATTAGGTACTCAAACCTCAGTTTTAACAAAACCCAGCAGCCATTGGCCCTTAAAAGCCCTGGCCTATGAGCAAGTACAAATTGATTAAATGAAGGAGCGGTTCAAGGAAGTGCAGACAATAGTGACAGTTACATAAGGGCTGAGCCGTTTCTAGGCGTAAGAGACATAAGCGGCCACTTAGGGCCCCTAGCCACTAGGGCCCCCCCAACAAAAAAGTAAAAATAAATATTTGTTGATGATTGCTAAGTCAATATGAATTAAACTATGGTCCACATGACCAACACCATAACCTAAATGAGCAGAACAGTATACATTTCTGGTTACTTTCACACAAAATGTGCAAAAATGTGCTTTGCATTCGCAACAGTAAACCCAACTGTCTCCACATGACACAAACATCTATTGGTTAAGTCTTGTCAAACTAAATTTGAACATTTGTTCACAGTCAATAAGGCACACTCCCACAAGTGTAAATCTCTACTGCACTGGCACAGCAGCTCATAGGGAAAACAGAACAGAGGTCTCCAATGACATGTGCTGCTATCATTGACCATGGCTTTTTAATGCAAGAGACTGGGCAGAGGATGCAACCCAATCTAAGCAGGTAAAATGTGGCATCAATAAATGAAGTATTCAGAAATGGGAATAGGTAAGTGACCATATATTACTTCACTGTATTACAGTACTATACGCTATACACGTAAGGAGTTTCATTAGTGTTTCGACATTATATACATTATTTGAACAGAAAGACTTGGTGGCCAAGAAAGAGTCTTCAACACTGAACAGGAGACTGACATTTTAATCCACACTACAAATATACAAGAACATCAAATATTTCAGAATATACATAGTGTCAGTCTGGTAACTACTGAACAGGTCTGAATTGACACCAACTAAGGATGTAACTGCTTTATAGAGTACCTGTTGAAAGGAACAGTGACAGAGTAAAGGAGATTAGGTTCCAGTATGTACAGGGGTCACAGTAATGGATTCTCTTACAATATTTAGTTAGTTCCTTACAATGGCTACCCATGTTCATTTTGTGTTTCCCTTGAGGCAAATGTGTTCCCACATGTATTAATATATGTGGATGAAGTGGGATTCAATTTGCCCAGAGTGAGCAGATGTGGGAGGAGCCTCATCAGTCACAAAGCCACAGTCAGTGTGCCAGGCCAGAGAGGTGGGGATATAGCCATCTCAAGAGAACGCTTATACATAGTGTTTGGCTTATACAATAAAGCTTATAGAAGGCTTTTACGTACACTGTTGGCTTATACAATACAGCACACCTAACTCCATTCCCCGACTTCTTGTACAATAGAATTGTACACCCTGAAGAGAGACAGCTGGTCAGGCCTGAAATGCCAAACTTTGTAACAATTACACTTGAGTTTTTTAGTTTTTGTATAATATATACACTCACCTAAAGGATTATTAGGAACACCTGTTCAATTTCTCATTAATGCAATTATCTAACCAACCAATCACATGGCAGTTGCTTCAATGCATTTAGGGGTGTGGTCCTGGTCAAGACAATCTCCTGAACTCCAAACTGAATGTCTGAATGGGAAAGAAAGGTGATTTAAGCAATTTTGAGCGTGGCATGGTTGTTGGTGCCAGACGGGCCGGTCTGAGTATTTCACAATCTGCTCAGTTACTGGGATTTTCACGCACAACCATTTCTAGGGTTTACAAAGAATGGTGTGAAAAGGGAAAAACATCCAGTATGCGGCAGTCCTGTGGGTGAAAATGCCTTGTTGATGCTAGAGGTCAGAGGAGAATGGGCCGACTGATTCAAGCTGATAGAAGAGCAACTTTGACTGAAATAACCATTCGTTACAACCGAGGTATGCAGCAAAGCATTTGTGAAGCCACAACACGTACAACCTTGAGGCGGATGGGCTACAACAGCAGAAGACCCCACCGGGTACCACTCATCTCCACTACAAATAGGAAAAAGAGGCTACAATTTGCACAAGCTCACCAAAATTGGACAGTTGAAGACTGGAAAAATGTTGCCTGGTCTGATGAGTCTCGATTTCTGTTGAGACATTCAGATGGTAGAGTCAGAATTTGGCGTAAACAGAATGAGAACATGGATCCATCATGCCTTGTTACCACTGTGCAGGCTGGTGGTGGTGGTGTAATGGTGTGGGGGATGTTTTCTTGGCACACTTTAGGCCCCTTAGTGCCAATTGGGCATCGTTTAAATGCCACGGCCTACCTGAGCATTGTTTCTGACCATGTCCATCCCTTTATGACCACCATGTACCCATCCTCTGATGGCTACTTCCAGCAGGATAATGCACCATGTCACAAAGGTCGAATCATTTCAAATTGGTTTCTTGAACATGACAATGAGTTCACTGTACTAAACTGGCCCCCACAGTCACCAGATCTCAACCCAATAGAGCATCTTTGGGATGTGGTGGAACGGGAGCTTCGTGCCCTGGATGTGCATCCCACAAATCTCCATCAACTGCAAGATGCTATCCTATCAATATGGGCCAACATTTCTAAAGAATGCTTTCAGCGCCTTGTTGAATCAATGCCACGTAGAATTAAGGCAGTTCTGAAGGCGAAAGGGGGTCAAACACAGTATTAGTATGGTGTTCCTAATAATCCTTTAGGTGAGTGTATATTGCTGTACCTACAAGCGTGACCCTGAGTATCTTCAGTGGACTTGATTTACATTTACTGTAATTTGCAGCATCAGTCAATGTATCAGGAGCACTACTGTAACTGAATATAGTTTAATCTTTTGTCAAAGTATTTTTTGTTGTTGAATGAAATTGTTTCTGGCCTTCTTGATATAAGTCACTCAGAGAACATGAGTACAGCTCACCCTGAAGTGAAATGTTTACTGACCATTTACACATTTACCAACATTTATACTCACAACATGCTGTGTCCAACTTCTAATGCATGAATAACCTCTTCAGGATCACTACTGAAATATTTTGGTGGAGCAGTTCAACCAAGACCACCTACCTCTTCTGGTTCCAGGGATTTTTTGTTAATACAAGATTATGTTACTGCTAAGAGGTAGTCTTTACATGTATATTCGTACATTGCATGTTTGTTCATACATATTTGTGCTTATACAAACGTTTACAATACAGTAGGCTTAAGCCTATGTTAGTCTGATGTTGTGCCAATTGGGCAACAGTGAGGGCCCCCTCAAATCATTCCTGCTTGGTTTGGGCCCCCAAAAGGCTAGAAACAGCTCTGGTCATTAAGCCAAATATCAGGTGAAATTGATGGCAGTCATACTCAAGTCATGTTCTACAAAATGCATTTTTTGCATTTATAGAAGCCATTGTGGTCATTGTGGTCAGATATTGATGTTGGATCATGCCTGTGTACAAGTAGCCTTCATAAAAAATCAACATAGTGAGCATACATTGTACCTATGCTGACTTTTAGCAGCATGTGGAATATATTTGTTTGTTTTGTAAGTGCAGTATAGCCTGTGGTGGCTTCAGGGGACTGGATGGGTAGATGGAGAAGGCATGGAGGATCTGTGGTCTTTCCTAAGAAGGTTCCAGCGTAGCACTAAAGAAATGACAGCATTACACAGAAATTATATGCTCACATATGCTTTGCTGTGCTATGCAGAAAATAATTTTGCTAACAGGTAGAGTACACACTACTGATATTTACATGTCTTAATCTTTCTTAGTGTTTTTATGATTTAATACAAAATTATATTTTTTTAATAAAGTGAATGTTGTTTTAAACTACCTGACTTAGAAGCTTTATTCCACTTTAAATATAAAGTTTGAAACATTCTAACATCCATTTTTTTTTTTTTTTTTTATTAAATACCTCTTACACACTGGGATCAATAAATTGTCCAACTAAGGACAATTGTTCATTCCTCTTCATATAGGAAAATGATTAACACACTGACAAAGAGAGCCATCGCCATAACAAATCTAACTGGGGGGCATTTGGTTTTGACTGGGGGGGTGCTAAAATCATTGGTTTGAGACATGAATTTACAGGACTACAGTAACACTGGGAGCATGGGAGGCAACATGAGAGTTAAACTAATACAACAGTAATGATCAATATGGAGCACACCATAGGCCTACAATACAAATAGTTCATACAAGAATAGTAAACCACAATCTTGCAATCTCAGACATGATGTCTCTGGTCTGCACTCGGCGCCACTGCGCAACCCCCACAGCCTGTACCACTCAACTCATTGGAATTGCCGTGTGCAAATGACACAACCAAGCATGTTGTCAGTACCATACAAGACCAAAGCAATCCAATTCCTACACCATGTCTCCATAGGCTACAATGGTAAATTGCTGTATCAGTGAGCCTAAATGCATTCATATTTTAAATCACAATCAAGTGTAGCGTTATGTTGGGTGTATTTTGAGAAGAGCATGTTGGGCTCTGAGCTGAAGCACTGATCTAAAGAACTTTGGGGGGGAGAGGTCTTATCAGATTTCCTTAGCTCATCAGCTTGGAACTGGTTTGCATCAAAGTGACAGTTTTGGGGAGGATGGCACCGAGAAGAGGCCAAATAGTTTGGAATTCTGCTATGAGATGTCTGGAGAAAGGGACCTGTAGGTGATAAAAACTCTTTGAAGTGGATGAGAGCCGAAATCCCGACATAGAGCTACGAACCCAGGCCAACCGGCATTTCCAAAAGATGGCATGGATTGACATCAGTCATAAATCAAGCCCCCCTCCAATAGGACACTGGGGGCTGAAACCGAAATCCAATCTCAAGAACTCAGGAACCAATCACCTATTGATCTGACAGACTATAAGGAACAGCGGACGGCCTTTCTCTCTCTCTCTCTCACCTGAACCAGTAACTCGCTGTCACAGCTCAACCTGTAGCTCTGTTGCCCGAACCGGAACCAGAAACCAACCAAGTCTTTGCCGGCAACAGAGAGTTAAACTGGGAGAAGGAGATTGAGCCATACGAAGAATTCTTTTAAAGGACTTTATTAAATAAAGAACTTTACAGACTGCGCTGCCCGCCTGTGCCCACCTGATCAGTGGAGTTTTACAGCTGGACAATTGACTAAGTCGACTGTATACGCAAGTGTTCAGTCATTTAAATAGCTATTTGAGTCTTAAGAAACTTGACCCTTGGAACAAACAGGGCCCTGCTTTCCTCAAAGACTTTGTCTTCAAGTAACTACAGTGGAACCCCTGCTTACAAAGAAGATTTTGTGCACAACCTTGGAGCCTTCAAACCAGTGGAAAATCTGTTTGGAAACGACTCTACTTTCGCGAAACCCCAACTTCCAGGTGCATCGACTGAGTGGAAGTTCTTGGACAAAGCCGAACCGGACTGCCTTTGTTCCAACCACACGGACCTCGTGCCGTGTGCTGTTATCTGAGCCCGAAGACAGAGAGGCCTCTCTGCGACGAAGTTCAGATACGTTTAACAGTTTGGAGTTCATGATTCATGACATTTGAGAAATCAATTAGAAATGTTAATCTGTGATTCATAACTCTAGAATGTGTAATGTGTAATAAATGTGTGTTGCATTAAACTGTTTTGTTGATAATTTTAGAAATAAAATCTGTCAACGCCGAGAAATATCTTCTCATTCCTGTTTAACTGTTTAGTCTGAAATTGACACAAGTTAATAGACATTAGATTATTGGTGGCCCTGCCTATCCTTAATCATTGAATAATAGTCAGTTAAGGGAAATTGTGGTAACAAGTAATGATAGGATCTTTCTCGGCACCTAAACGTAAATGAGACTGATATATATAACGAGAAGTTACCTGACATAAATACTAACCTGTGTAGTTATTTAATGTCTGACTAATAATACTAACGAGAGACTCACCTTCGTCTTACTAACCAGTATTGTAGTCAATGTGTTTATAACCTTTTTTGTTTAACGATTTGTGTTATCATATGCGATCCCATGGTCTTTGATTTGGTCACGGAAGTGATTTGTCTTTGATTTGTTGATCTAGAGTTGAATTTTAATTAGTTTTTCCCTTTTGTATAATTAGTGTAGTGCTACATTTAGTCTTTGTTTTGAATAAATTTGACAATTTATATCTTTGGAATTGGTGTCTGCGTCCAATTATTACAGAAATTGAGTTCTACAAGATTCCAGGATTCGTGATAAGGTGATACTATAAATTCACTTCTTTAATTGAAATTTATAAGTGTACACAAGCATCAATATGAAAACACAGCAGTAATTAAATTATCAGCTTTACTCACAATTAAGAGTTGAGGGTGATGAGTGTCAGAATGGATAAACTGCCTTACCACAATATATTCTCAGCTATTGGAGACTTAAAGTGCATTATTACTTTAATTTCAAGAAATGTCTTGCTCTCAGGGTCAAGAGCAGCAAGTGTGTGAGGAAAGCTGTGAAGCTATGATCCACCTCTCCAAGGACAGCATCGACTGCACTGAAGAAAATCCTCTGTTGTTCCGATTGCTGTCCTTATGTCTGATTGACTATTCAATGACATACTGGTCCATGTTCTTAGTAATAGTACATCTGTTTTGAGGATGCAAGCGTAGGGTTGGCATTAGTGACAGCATCCCATACCTCATTAAATTCGGCCTTGCAGCGGAGTTTATGCACACATTCCATGGTACTCGCCACTAGTCCCAACCCTGTCAACAGGTATATTTCCTCTCCCTATAGGAGTTTAACCAGAGGGCCCAAAACCATTAGCACATTTTGCACAAGATGAGCTATGAACATAAAGTTCGGCTCTGAAACTAGTTACTTAGTGATGTTAATTAATTGATTGCATAACTGAAATGCCCACACACAGCTTGTGTGCTACATGCTTATGTTCTAGCCGGAAAGTAAAGGCGATAGTTTGACATTTTTTGATTAGGTAAGACTGTGTTACAATTAAAAAGCTGCCTATGGAATTAATTGGATCAACACACAAATATGTCTTAATTTCCAAATAAAAGTTTACTGTACTAAAGACCCACTAGGGGGGTCACAGTAGATCACTTAGTTGGGCATTATCCCCCAATGCCTCCCCCCCTTGGTGACAACCCTGCTGACAATGTATGTATTTTGTAGTACAGGCCATGTGTTAGATGTGAAAATGAAGAAGACGATTATTCTGCAAGATGAGATCTCACATCAATTTTAGCAGCTAAGAAGGTCTCTGCCACATGGTTTGGGTTTTTTCATTTAACCTAATCTAGTTAATCTAACTTTTCTCAACACCATTTCTGCTACAACAGCAGACTTTGACTTTCTCCAGATCCAAAGAGAGTAAAATACACCCTTGTTGAGCAACAACATTTCCAATGTAATGGTTTAGATTTTTGTGTACATGTTCTACAGTTGACGAATTGTTGTTCACTAACTGTCATTCAGCTTTTAGGACATCCCCTATTTAGGACTCGCTGGGAGAGGATTGGTTAAGCAGTGGGCCTTTTTTCTGTTTTGTGTATTGTGTTTTATACATAGTAGTCTATTATAAAATGCTTAGGTAAACATAAACATAAAAGTACAATATTATAGAATGTGCATGTGCATTCAAGCGTATGCAGTTATAATTATGCAGGATACTTTTCAGTTTAATGTTATGTAGATTTAATAAGATTTTTTGTGTGAACTGTAACTTGCCTTCCAACCTTATTTCTAATTAATTTTAATTATTTGTTTAGTGACCGATGATGTCCTGAAAATGTGGTTAGAGGAATAAAGAACGTTTGCAAAAGTGTGGCTTGAACCAGGTATGTACAGTTTTAAAGTGTATAAGTACTGCAGTTCTGTTACACACCAGAGGAATGTGTGACTACAAATGGCAGATTTTATTTTATATACTATACAGTTTTAACATGTTTAGTGTGTAAATAGATATAGTCTCTGATGTTTGCAGATATCTGTATGTGACAATATTTGTTGCAGATGCCCCCTAAAACACTTTATTTCTCTCAGGTCTCACATCTCTGGAGAAATATGCGGTTCCACTCAAGGAATACAGTGCATTACAGTAATTATATATATATATATATATATATATATATATATATAATTGTCCAATTACTTTTGAGCCCCTAAAATTGGGGGGACCACATATAAAAATGAGTGCAATCCAAGTTTGGCATAAAGCATCGTGACTTGACAACCACCTTTCATAGTATGGGGCGCCAAATGTAAAACACTAATCTCGTTATCATGGCACCTGTCAGTGGGTGGGATATATTAGGCAGCAAGTGAACATTATGTCCTCAAAGTTGATGTGTTAGAAGCAGGAAAAATGGGCAAGCGTAAGGATCTGAGCGACTTTGACAAGGGCCAGATTGTGATGGTGTTTCCAGTCAAAAGTGGTCCAATGAAGGAAAAGGCTTATTGATGCATGTGGGGAGCGAAGGCTGGCCCGTGTGGTCCGATCCAACAGACGAGCTACTGTAGCTCAAATTGCTGAAAAAGTTAATGCTGGTGATGATAGAAAGGTGTCAGAACACACAGTGCATCGCAGTTTGTTGCGTATGGGGCTGCGTAGCCACAGACCAGTCAGGGTGCCCATGCTGACCCCTGTCCACTGCCGAAAGCGCCTACAATGGGCACGTGAGCATCAGAACTGGACCACGGAGCAGTGGAAGAAGGTGGCCTGGTCTGATGAATCACGAGTTCAAGGTGATTTCAAGGTTGACTTGGCCTCCAATTTCCCCAGGTCTCAATCCAATCGAGCATCTGTGGGATGTGCTGGACAAACAAGTCCGATCCATGGAGGCCCCACCTCGCAACTTACAGGACTTATAGCGCTTTTCCACCGACACGGAGCCGGTGCTAGTTCGGAGCCGGTGCCTAATTTGGAACCATTTTTTGCTTTTCCACTGCAAAAGAACTGTCTCATTGCCGCACGGAGCCACTTTTTCTGGCACCAAAAACTTGCAGGTCTGGAACCTAAGAACCAGTGACGTCATAGCGGGGGCGGGGTAAAGTCATCTCCACAAAAAGTGATTTGCCGGAGCTCAGCCGCCATGTTTAAAATGCCAGCAGAGACGCGAGCAGTGAGGAGAGTTTTGATTAAAAATGAGCAAAATCAGCAGCGAACAGCGGTCTGTCAGAGAGACACTACAGTAACAATATGTCTCAACAGGTCAATAACTAGTTAGCAGTTGGCAAATGGCAGCAATGAGAGACGACTGAGCGCTGCTTCCGTGATAGGAAAGACGTGTTACAGCGATATTATGATGGAGAGTTAATGCGACGATATAGATTGAACAGAAATGTTGTTTGTTAATGAACTGGTCATTATCTGGTCCGGTGTGACGCCGAATCCAGCGCCTCTACGAGTCATGTGTCCCTGGTTGGTTTGTGCATGATTAATAATGTATGAATAAATTAATTTTCTTAGCACATAAGGCAAATTACACAAAACATACGTATTGTACAGTAAGAGAAGATCAAATACACGTTAAGATCTGTTACAGTGATGGGTTTTGTGCTCACAGGCCAGTAGTGCTGACAATGGATTATTATTATTATTATTATTATTATTATTATTATTATTATTATTATTATTATTATTATGTATTTGTTAGCAGACGCTCTTATCCAGGGCGACTTTAAAAACATATGTGCTGTGTGTAGACGCTGAATGAGTTTGATTGTGATGTTAAATAGGGTTTAAAGTCGCAGTCGCCTCGGTGCTGATTATTATTGCTGTGTTTCTCTTCTACTCCGCGCTTGGGAACGCCCACACCAGTGACGTCAGCGTTCGGTTCCAAAACCGGCGGAAAAGCGCGCCGGTGCGCAAAAATCAGATGTTAATACGGGCTCTTAGGAGTGTAAAATACCCTGCAAACTCACAATTTTAAGTTTTCTCAGTATTTTTTTATTTTAAATGTTTACAGATGTGTTATGTGTTCTTTTAAAAATATATATCCTGTCCTTTCCTGTCTTTTGAAGTGATTTATAATGAACACTTTGGGTTTAATGAACTCTAGAAAAGTACTGCATAGGTCTTATTTAAAGCATGTAGATATTTTTATTATTTTTGTTATTATCAGTAGTAATGTTATTAACACTAATATTGCTGTTGTTAAAGGAAATATTTATTTATTTATTTATGTATTACTTAATTTAAATATATTACAGATGATGACTTCTTTTGCACACTGGACACCAAATGAAGTTTGTCAGTGGCTGGAGAATAAGGGACTTGGAGAGATCAGAGATATATTTCTTTGTGAGGCACTATGAATTGCATCACATTTTTATCAATGTCCATATTGTCCAGTGAAACTATTTTCCTATGACAAATATCTCACTCATTTACAACTGTACCATGAAAATGAACCCAATTTCAATGCAGCTTGTGCACTCTCTCGCATATGGATATCCTTTAAATCAGGAGATGAAGCAGACTATCACTCACTGGACTGCTACCATGATGCAGACTAGAATCTAGAAAAGGTAAGTACACCCCTTTAGTGCTTTAATACAATTTTGAGTATGAATTTTGTTTGTATATTTTCATTATCACTAACCATCAGTCTGTAAAATTACTATTGCCTTGAATACAATTACCTGCACCGGTGACACTTGCCTTTAGCACAGTCAAAATAATCAATACATCCAAATTAATGTCTGTATGCAACCACTAGAAACAATGTATTGCAGTTTAAAACAGCACCAGCACAATGGAATGAGCATGTGGAAGCTAAACATTGAAATTATACATGTTTATTCATTTTAATCATCATCATTTATCTTAATCTGTACTTGCTGTTGGCAAACTGCAGGACTGAACAATTTAAAAAGTGTGTGAAGTTGTGAATTAAATTGTTTATTACAGTCTAGAGGAGAGGTCAGGGAGAGGATGAGAGGAGTGTTGCAGGCCATATCAGAGCAATGGCAACTGAGACTTAATCTAGAATTACTCCAGGAGATGAGGTGCAGCCAGGGACATCGCAGGGACTTCATAGCCAGGCATAGCACCAGTGAAGTCTGAGATATTCCCTCACCTAAGAATTCCAAAATTGATAATTTTGGCATTTTATTGCATGTATGGAATGCTTTACCACATGTACACTATTGTGTGCATTGTAAGAACACTGTATATCCTTATTAATATTGAGGTGGTAAAGATATATGGTGAATTCCAGATCGTTGTGTGTATTTTGTTCAATTTAAACACTAGCTATTGTGGGAGATGAAAACGGTCTTCCCAGTGGACACTGACAGGATGGTAGTAACACAGCAGGACAAGATGGCACCTCAAATTATGAACAGAGTGCTTAGATCTAAGTTGAAGGATCAGTGTCTTTACCTTCTTCAAGACTGTCTGCACGAACATGAGTAGAAAGGTTAATGTTTCTGATTAGTGAGTCTTCTGCCTCAAATACATTCTGAATGTGTAATAGAATATGCAACTAAAATGTCCAAGTGTTTTAAGAGCGGCGGAGGAGGTGGGGATTGTCCGAAGACAGAGCGCCTGTGTGTATTGCATGAGCGCCTGATGTTACTTCACTAGTATTCATTCATTCAGTTGTGACGGCATTTCAAAAACGTAGTTCTACGGTGTGTGTGTGTGTGTGTGTGTGTATATATAATATATATAATCTGATAAATATTTAAAATATTTAAATTTGAAAAAAAGTAATAGCACATGTAAGAGTTTTATATAGAACTTTTAAAAACTAACGTTTCTGTATAGAACGCGTTGTTTAAGAGTTCTTCATGCAACCCCTCTGAAGGGGTTCTATACAGAACCTTTTTAAAAAAAATAACAGTTCTTTAAGGGGTTCTACATAGAACCACAAAGGGTTCCACCACAGCGATAACTAAAAACCCTTTATGGTTTTGCGTAGAACCATGTGTAACTTACACCCCCAGACTAGGTGGCAGTAGTAGGTGAACTGAGGACAGTATCCGGCAGCCTACACCCCTTTTTGTCAACCAGCGCTGCTCTATTGTCGTGATCAAGGGTCTGCTCCAGTACCACTTGAGGACCTGGGCGAACTTGGACAGGTTTACCGCAAAGTCTGTGCAGAATGTGCGCACACTCGTTAAAGTGTGCATGTCGTCTGCAATTTAGAAATAATAAAAGTGTCGTGAACGAAGTCACAATGTTGGTATTTATGTCTTTACATGAGACTTCGTGTTTCTGTCAAAGATACGGGGAAAATGAAAATAAGTCGCATGTTGAGAAAATCTAAATAAATGACTTGGCTATTGTGGATTGTGATACACGCCCAATAACAACGCAGGTGTTAAGCTTAGAGAAAGCAGACGGCGTGCTTTTCTGAAAGGAAAATAGACTTTATTACCATACCGCTTCTCTTTCCAGAGGTAAGATTCTTTCCTGGTAGTAATAATTTAGTGTCGATACAATCAAAGTAGATGCTCGTCTAATTATTAACAAATTATTGTTATAGAATTGGCTCAACTCTTAACATGACTGGATTGGCTATTGTTTGTAATGATACATACACACCTATACAAACAGTGGCTATAGGAAGTGCTCACACCTTTGGACTTTATCACATTATGTTGTGTTACAACTTGAAATGTTGATGCATTTGAATTGGAGTTGTATCCCCTTGATTTGCACAACCTACTCAACAAGGGCAAGATTATTTTTATTGTGTAGCAACAGTTAATGAAACATTAGTTTGAGAAGTAACTGTAACTGTAAGTCTTTTGCAGTAAGTCTCAACCAGGTTTGAACATCTGGATTGTTCAAGCTCTGTCAAGATGGATGGGGACTGAAGGTGGACAGCAATCTGAGTCTGGGCTTTGAATGGGCCAATGTACAACATTCACTTTCTTGTTTTTAAGCCACTCCAGTGCCGTTATGACTGTGTGCTTCGGGTCATTGTCCTGCTGAATGGTGAATCTCCATCCCAGTCCTCAGTCTTATGCCTTTTACTCTGACAAGCTTCCCAGTCCATGCCGACAAAGAATCCCCTTAGCATGAAGCTGCTACCACTATGCTTCACAGTAGGGATGGTCTTACCTGGGTGACATACTACATTGAATGTGTGGTGTAGGTTTTGTAAAGCAAAGGGGAAAACAATGCATTTAAGTGCATCACAAGTTTAGGTTCTAACACAACAAAATTCTCAGACAGGAATTAATGGGTGTGTGGTCCTGACCTCAGGCAGAAGGTCGTTCCACCACTTGGAGGCAAGGGTTAAAAAGGAGCAGGGATTTGAGAGGTGGTAAAATTAGTCTCCTGGTATAGGAAGACTGGAGAGGTCTGGAGGGAGTGTAAGGATTGGTGAGAGTCTGTAGGTACCTAGCTGCAGTTTGGCTGAGACAATAGAATGTAAGTGTCAAAATCGTGAACTGTACGCCAGCCTCTGAAGGGAGTGGAGAGAACACCAGACGAGCAGCCACGTTCTGGATGAGCTGGAGTGCGTGGGTAGCAGATGCAGGCAGGTCATCCAGGAGGGCATTGCAGTGATCCAGGCAGGTCTGTTTGAGCAGCTGAGTTGGGTAGTAGGTAGGAGAATGGACAGAGTCTATGTATGTTGCTCAGGAAGAATCATCAGGTGTGTGTCACTGTGGAGATGTGCTGGTAGTAGGAGAAAGCAGGATCAAGGGTGACTCCAAGACTCTTAGCTGAAGAAGAGGGAGAGAGTGGTAGATCCCAGTGGAATTGAAATAGAGAGATCAGTAGAAGGTAATGAGGAGATGGGGAAAAAAAGAGGAGATTTGGAAAGGTTGAGCTTGAGATGATGTGAGTGCATCCAGGAGGAGATAGCAGAGAGACAGGAAGAGGAAGGGGATGAAGGGATTAGAAGAGGGAAAAGAAAAGATCTGGACATCATCTGCATTGCGTTGAGGAGAACCAAACAAGACTGAACAAGCATATACATATATACATATATATATATATATATATACACTCACCTAAATGATTATTAGGAACACCATACTAATACTGTGTTTGACCCCCTTTCGCCTTCAGAACTGTCTTAATTCTACGTGGCATTGATTCAACAAGGTGCTGAAAGCATTCTTTAGAAATGTTGGCCCATATTGATAGGATAGCATCTTGCAGTTGATGGAGATTTGTGGGATGCACATCCAGGGCACGAAGCTCCCATTCCACCACATCCCAAAGATGCTCTATTGTGTTGAGATCTGGTGACTGTGGGGGCCAGTTTAGTACAGTGAACTCATTGTCATGTTCAAGAAACCAATGTGAAATGATTCGACCTTTGTGACATGGTGCATTATCCTGCTGGAAGTAGCCATCAGAGGATGGGTACATGGTGGTCATAAAGGGATGGACATGGTCAGAAACAATGCTCAGGTAGGCCGTGGCATTTAAACGATGCCCAATTGGTACTAAGGGGCCTAAAGTGTGCCAAGAAAACATCCCCCACACCATTACACCACCACCACCAGCCTGCACAGTGGTAACAAGGCATGATGGATCCATGTTCTCATTCTGTTTACGCCAAATTCTGACTCTACCATCTGAATGTCTCAACAGAAATCGAGACTCATCAGACCAGGCAACATTTTTCCAGTCTTCAACTGTCCAATTTTGGTGAGCTTGTGCAAATTGTAGCCTCTTTTTCCTATTTGTAGTGGAGATGAGTGGTACCCGGTGGGGTCTTCTGCTGTTGTAGCCCATCCGCCTCAAGGTTGTACGTGTTGTGGCTTCACAAATGCTTTGCTGCATACCTCGGTTGTAACGAGTGGTTATTTCAGTCAAAGTTGCTCTTCTATCAGCTTGAATCAGTCGGCCCATTCTCCTCTGACCTCTAGCATCAACAAGGCATTTTCGCCCACAGGACTGCCGCATACTGGATGTTTTTCCCTTTTCACACCATTCTTTGTAAACCCTAGAAATGGTTGTGCGTGAAAATCCCAGTAACTGAGCAGATTGTGAAATACTCAGACCGGCCCGTCTGGCACCAACAAACATGCCACGCTCAAAATTGCTTAAATCACCTTTCTTTCCCATTCAGACATTCAGTTTGGAGTTCAGGAGATTGTGTTGACCAGGACCACACCCCTAAATGCATTGAAGCAACTGCCATGTGATTGGTTGGTTAGATAATTGCATTAATGAGAAATTGTGTGTACAATACTGACTTAATGCAATGTATAATTCAAACTCTACCAGATTTAGTAAAGACAAAATATTGTGAGCCTAAAAATGCCAAATTAATTGTATTTTATTTTTTAGGAGAATATTTAGAGTGTGGTGCACTCTGACCAAAGCTGAAAGGATGGTTTTTTAATGGAACCTGTTCCTTTGAAACAGGAAGTACTTGAACTGGTGTCTGAACACACTAAACTGGATATACCTAAATTACAACCTGTCTCCTTTAAACAGGAAGGGGAGTTACATCAACCACATTCTGTCCATGTTAAACAGGACATGGAATTTCCTGAACCAGAGTATGGTCACATGAAACAGGAAATGGAGCACGTTCCCATTGATAAGGAGTTGTGTGAACCACAGTCTACTCTGTTTTCCTTAGTAAAGCAGGACGAATATGAAGAAGTATGTGTTAAGGTTGAGAAGGGAGCAGATCTAGGATATATTAAGATAGAGGAATCTGCATTGCAGGTTGCAACAAAGACCAGAAGACTGTGTCAAAAAAGTGAGGATCGAAAGAGTTTTAAATGCAAACTGAAGACACCTTTAGTGCTCAGCAATGTCTGCAGCAAGTCTTCCTGCTTGTTAAGAAATATTCACTGATCTGCTTCCCAAAGAATAGCTAAAGTTTTGTTAAGATTTTCTTTGGTTTTATCCATTATCAGATTATTATTTCTGCACATACTACTACCTCAGAGTTTGTTTTTTCAGTTGTAAAAAATACAATTACACATTGCCTCTCTATTAATATTTCAATCTTAGAATATAGAAAACGTAAAAAAAATTAAAAATAAATGTAAGTCATATTTTTTTCTCCAGTTGATAACAGAAACTGACAATATTAAATTTAATACTAAACCACAGTCAGATGTCCCTCATAGCCTATCTACATTAAAACATTTGATGTGTATAATGCCCGTTACATAAATAAAAGTTGGATATAACAAAGTTCAAAACTGATATAAAAAGCCCGACAATTGTCCCTATTGTTTCAGCAGGCATTAGGACAGACCATTATGTTAAACCATAGGGGTAAATTTAAATGATGCAGTAAATGCTTGCTGTACAAGTGTGCAAGATGTTGTCAGAAACATGCTGTGGTATTATTAGCATGACAAAATATACACTGACACTGATCATTTAATTTCTTCTGAAGAGACCCAACCCCCACCTCCCAGCATACATTTGTACCACTCATACATGTTATTTTTCTTTATCCACCATCTTTTGTGCAATATAAATGGAAACATAAACAGATTCACAGAAAACTAAGATGTAATGCTGTGCAAGAGCTTATTATACACTTTATTATGAATATGCTTTGTATGAGTGGATAATTTTGTATTCATTTTGCAGCTTATTTGTATTTTTATTCAGTTTAGAAAAAGTGTGAAATCGCTAATTGGTGTAAAACTATTGATGAATAGAACACCATCTCTTTTATTTTAGTTGAATGTCCTATTTATTTTCTAATCTAAATGTTATGTTACTATGTTCTTGCTGTGTAAGCTTTTTTAATTTTCTACTACTTAATAATAAAAAAAGATTTAGCTTAAGTCTGCTGCAGTTGCTTTAGTGGACATGAGTAAGGTGCTCTTTTACTAGAAGGTTAATGTGTCATCTAAGTAAAATCTAATTTGTTCTAGAACTTATTTTAAACTACTAGGGGATGTTTTATATTTTTAATAACCATATACTAAATTTAAAAAATTGTAAAAAACTGATGATGAATATGGTTCTGTAGATATACAACAGCACTAGTGATACAAGAGGTATAAAGGGATCAACAGACAGATGAGGGGTAATTTGTGTAAAACCTTTACTACTTGTTAAGACTTTTTTCCCTCTTAAATGTAAGTTGACAAAAACAAATATGTGTATATATACAGTGAGGGAAAAAAGTATTTAATCCCCTGCTGATTTTATACGTTAGCCCACTGGCAAATAAATGATCAGTCTATAATTTTAATGGTAGATGTATTTTAACAGTGAGAGACAGAATAACAACAAAAAAATCCAGAAAAACGCATTTCAAAAAAGTTATAAATTGATTTGCATGTTAATGAGGGAAATAATTATTTGACCCCTTCGACTTAGTACTTGGTGGCAAAACCCTTGTTGGCAATCACAGAGGTCAGACGTTTCTTGTAGTTGGCCACCAGGTTTGCACACATCTCAGGAGGGATTTTGTCCCACTCCGCTTTGCAGATCCTCTCCAAGTCATTAAGGTTTCGAGGTCGACGTTTGGCAACTCGAACCTTCAGCTCCCTCCACAGATTTTCTATGGGATTAAGGTCTGGAGACTGGCTAGGCCACTCCAGGACCTTAATGTGCTTCTTCTTGAGCCACTCCTTTGTTGCCTTGGCTGTGTGTTTTGGGTCATTGTCATGCTGGAATACCCATCCACGACCCATTTTCAATGCCCCGGTTCTCACCCAAGATTTGACGGTACATGGCCCCGTCCATTGTCCCTTTGATGTAGTGCAGTTGTCCCGTCCCCTTAGCAGAAAAACACCGCCAAAGCATAATGTTTCCACCTCCATGTTTGACGATGGGGATGGTGTTCTTGGGGTCATTCCTCCTCCTCCAAACACGGCGAGTTGTGTTGATGCCAAAGAGCTTGATTTTGGTCTCATCTGACCACAACACTTTCACCCAGTTCTCCTCTGAATCATTCAGATGTTCATTGGCAAACTTCAGACAGGCCTGTACATGTGCTTTCTTGAGCAGGGGGACCTTGCGGGCGCTGCAGGATTTCAGTCCTTCACAGCGTAGTGTGTTACCAATTGTTTTCTTGGTGACTATGGTCCCAGCTGCCTTGAGATCATTAACAAGATCCTCCCGTGTAGTTCTGGGCTGATTCCTCACCGTTCATGATCATTGAAACTCCACGAGGTGAGATCTTGCATGGAGCCCCAGACCGAGGGAGACTGACAGTTATTTTGTGTTTCTTCCATTTGCGAATAATCACACCAACTGTTGTCACCTTCTCACCAAGCTGCTTGGCGATGGTCTTGTAGCCCATTCCAGCCTTGTGTAGGTCTACAATCTTGTCCCTGACATCCTTGGACAGCTCTTTGGTCTTGGCCATGGTGGAGAGTTTGGAATCTGATTGATTGATTGCTTCTGGCTCCCAGGTGTCTTTTATACAGGTAACGAGCTGAGATTAGGAGCACTCCCTTTAAGAGAGTGCTCCTAATCTCAGCTCGTTACCTGTATAAAAGACACCTGGGAGCCAGAAATCTTGCTGATTGATAGGGGATCAAATACTTATTTCCCTCATTAACATGCAAATCAATTTATAACTTTTTTGAAATGCGTTTTTCTGGATTTTTGTGTTGTTATTCTGTGTCTCACTGTTAAAATACATCTACCATTAAAATTATAGACTGATCATTTCTTTGTCAGTGGGCAAACGTACAAAATCAGCAGGGGATCAAATACTTTTTTCCCCTCACTGTAATTTGTCACATTGGGTGTTTTTCATCTTTCTAAAGATGTTATTATCCTGTGTTATCATTACTACTATGTCCTAAAATGTCAGAGAAACAGAGCAGCTTCAGAAGGAAGAGGACAATGGACTCGTTGGATGGTTTTAAAATATATACAGATTTAATTTATATACAAGGTGGTTACAAATGATTTTATAAACCTTCAGCAGAAAAAGTACAAAACATAAGAATCCTATATGGACAATATAGTACAAAAGTGCAGAGCCAAAATAGGGCACCTGCAAGTTTGGGTGCTTCCGTTTCATGCTGTGAATCTCAGTCTTGCCTCCCATCCACTGACTGATTCCTTCTGCCCTTTTACTCTGCATGTCAGTCTGTGTCATACGGGTCAATATGTAATTTTTAGTCTGCCAGTCAGGAAGTGTACCTCACTCATTTTGTGATCAGGTTTCTCTGTTTTCTCACTCAGTTTCTGTAAGTTTGTCAGTCTGATGGTTTTATAGGACAGAGTCTGTTAGTTTAGGTCTATCAGTCAGCTTGTGATTGTCAGTCATTCAGTGCGTCAGTGAGTTTGTCTATCAATATGTCAGCAATTCAGTCATTTTGTGTTTGTCAGATCCAGTCCATCTGTCAGTTTGTGATTCAGCTTATCTGTCAGCCACTGAGTCACTTCATGTTAGTGTACCAGTCAGTTGGTGTGTCAGTCAGGCTCGAAGCTCTTGTATGCCGTTGAACTGACGAAGGTGGAAGCGGTTCTCGCTGTGTCTGACCATCGAGCGTAGAGCGATGAACCCCGAGAGAACCTGAGGGAGGAAGAGTCACACACCATAGTTTGCCGGTACATTGACCGAGACAGAGCAGTCAACATAGTACAGCATGGACACCATGACCCATTACCTAAAATAAGATTGGTTTCCAGAGAAAGAGATGGGGTCCCCTGTGTCAATTCTATCTGATTCATTGGCCGTATGAGAGAGAGACTCACCTGCGTCAGTATAAAGAGTGACAGCACTATATGGGCTCCTCTTTCCAGCGGCTGAATCAGAATGGCCTCATTGAAGAGCTGGAACAAGATCAGAGGGAACTGCAGCAGCAGACTGAGCAGCCAGAACCCGGCCAGCTCCGGGACCTACCGGCAGGGGAGGAGACAGACACCCAACTGGAGCAATAAAATAAAACGCATGCATTCTTCATATTATAAATATTACGATTATGTGGTTTTGTGAGATTTGTATCCCGTTCTGGAGCCCTACTTTTTCTTATTTTAAATAAACACACAATTATAAACACTGATACCCTCCACATTAAGACAAAAGGAGCAGGCAGAATACAGAACACATTACCCTGCCCCCCTGAAACTCTTGAGTCACGACATGGAAAGTCAGAAAGTCAAAGAGAGAGACAGATGGTGGTAGACAGTCAGAGATAGACATATACACAAAGCTGGTACCTTTTCCTGCAGATTGCCAGTGTAGCCCAAATAGAGTCTAATTGCTTCAATCAGAGTCATTATTATGAGAATGGTGATGAGAATGAACTTGTAGTAATCAGGCAGCACTGGATACTGTGGGAGAGGGAGAGAGGAGGGTAATTAAGCACAGTGCACTGACAAGGATATGTGGACAAGAGTGGACATATACACATAGGGTATAATAGTTTAGAATATAATAATAGTTGTGTACTGTAAAAATTGCTTTTTGCTATAAAGAACCACATGACAATTTATTCTACCTATTAGAAGTTTAATTTCTCTTGAAATTCATAATGTGTACACCGATCAGCCATAACATTATGACCACCTGCCTAATATTGTGTAGGTCCCCCTTTTGCCGCCAAAACAGCCCTGACCCGTCGAGGCATGGACTCCACTAGACCTCTGAAGGTGTGCTGTGGTATTTGGCACCAAGACGTTAGCAGCAGATCCTTTAAGTTCTGTAAGTTGCGAGGTGGGGCCTCCATGGAACGGACTTGTTTGTCCAGCACATCCCACAGATGCTCGATTGGACTGAGATCTGGGGAATTTGGAGGCCAAGTCAACACCTTGAACTCGTGATTCATCAGACCAGGCCACCTTCTTCCACTGCTCCGTGGTCCAGTTCTGATGCTCACGTGCCCATTGTAGGCGCTTTCGGCAGTGGACAGGGGTCAGCATGGGCACCCTGACTGGTCTGCGGCTACGCAGCCCCATACGCAACAAACTGCGATGCACTGTGTGTTCTGACACCTTTCTATCAGAACCAGCATTAACTTTTTCAGCAATTTGAGCTACAGTAGCTCGTCTGTTGGCTCGGACCACATGGGCCAGCCTTCGCTCCCCACGTGCATCAATGAGCCTTGGCCGCCCATGACCCTGTTGCCGGTTCACCGCTTTTCCTTCCTTGGACCACTTTTGATAGGTACTGACCACTGCAGACCGGGAACACCCCACAAGAGCTGCAGTTTTGGAGATGCTCTGACCCAGTCGTCTACCCATCACAATTTGGCCCTTGTCAAAGTCGCTCAGATCCTTACGCTTGCCCATTTTTCCTGCTTCTAACACATCAACTTTGAGGAAAAAAATTTCCCTTGCTGCCTAATATATGCCACACACTGACAGGTGCCATGATAACGAGATTATCAGTCTTATTCACTTCACCTGTCAGTGGTCATAATGTTATGGCTGATCGGTGTATGTGAGATGTGTGATCATTGTGAAAGGTATGTTATATTACCTGGTGCTTCCCCAGGACCCCCTAAAAAAAAGATGTTACCAAGATTTTTGTATTACATTTTTCTCTTTAAGAATACTAAATACTAAGCTTTAGCATTGTCATTCAGGTTGTGTGTGTGTGTGTGTGTGTGTGTGTGTCACCAAATGTGGGCGTGCATCTGTGTTTATCAATAGTCCCTTTCCCCTCCACCTGGGTCAGCCCTACCTAGGTTACTATGCAGTGTACAGCGGGTCAGGTACTTTTACACTAGTTTCAATATGCAGGTCAGACCTACGATCACTGAAGGAAGTATATGGTGCACAATGGTTTTGTCTTGCTGCCCCTGGGACAGTGCTGGCTGTCTGACCTACCTCTTGGGGGTTGATCTTGACCTGGACCATCCAACTTTATACCTGTGTAAATCATAACCCAGATGGTGGAAAAACTGGGTCATAGTGGTGAGCTAGACTGTGCTGTCAATGTCTTCCCAAGTCAGCACAAGGCATCGTTAGCATATAGGTTGAGTAACAACTGCTGATTTCAGTTTGGGAGGTTATTAAACGACAAAAAAAAAATAGTGGAATTCCAAATAGAACAATCAGGAGATTTTACCTTGAGATGCAGCATGACAACCTCGCAGACCCACCAAAGAGGGAAGAACCACATATTGAAGAACAGAGACATCTGCAGAGGAAGGCTGGACACGACCTCAGTGTCTGAGAGAGAGAGAGAGAGAGAGAGAGAGAGAGAGAGAGAGATTACAGACACAATGACAACATGGACACTGTGGTATATATGCACTGCTGAACCTGGAGGAGACACATACAATAACATTAAATACATATATTAACACTGCAGTAAGTTTGAGAGAGAGATCAAGAGGATCCATGCAGTAACAGAGAGACACTGACTAACTGGACACAACTAACAATACTGCAACTCATACACAAATCAAAGCGGTGATACAAAAGTATAAATCTGCACTCTGTGAGGGTTTACTTCATTATGAGATGCCACTTTCTATAAATCAAATCGCAACTTCGTCATTTGTGATTCGCGGGCGGATCCAAGATTTGCAATAGTCATACAATGTGGCACATCTACTCAAAATGATAACAGACTGCAGTACTGGCACTAGGTCACCTTAAAGAGTGTAACTCCGTTTTAAAGCAACCCAGAATGATTGCTCATGGTTGATGCTGCCCGCACGTTCACCCAGACACGTATTTATGAAATCACAGCCACTGCTACACAACAGCCACTCAGCGTTTACACACAGCGTTAGTCCGCCGGATTACTACGAGCTCACCGTGTGGGGCAGCGGGCTGCTCGTCGCACAGCGGGCGGGTCCGGTTCTGCTCGGTGAAGACAGTCCGAGAGAAATCATCCAGGCGCCTCCGCACGGGCTCCGGCAGCGACATGCTGCAGCCAGGCCGCCCAACAGTCACACAGTAGAGGCCAGTGTGGCTCTCCAGTCGGGGCGGAGTGCTACTGTCTCGCTAAGGGGAATCGAGATCCAAAATGGCCGACTGAGGTAAACGCAGTTTCCATTCACGCGCACTACAGTGTTGTCAGGGCAACCGTCGCTTCCCCGGCCAACCAGAACTGTGCACGCACGCATGCGCAGTGACAGGCACAAGCTTCGCCACGCAGGGAGGTGAACATGTGTGCGTCTGCATGTCATATACAAAAACAAAAACATACCAAAAAGATCAGGAAGGTTAAACACATGGCTGTCGGGGATTCATACAGGGATCTATCAGAGGATGTTTTGTATAGTAATTTTTAGTGTTATGCCCCTTTTCCACTGGACATGGCCGTAAGTGTCCGTCACCGGGGTTGCCAGATTGGGGGGAAACCAAAGCCGGTATGTACACTCACCTAAAGGATTATTAGGAACACCATACTAATACTGTGTTTGACCCCCTTTCGCCTTCAGAACTGCCTTAATTCTACATGGCATTGATTCAACAAGGTGCTGAAAGCATTCTTTAGAAATGTTGGCCCATATTGATAGGATAGCATCTTGCAGTTGATGGAGATTTGTGGGATGCACATCCAGGGCACGAAGCTCCCATTCCACCACATCCCAAAGATGCTCTATTGTGTTGAGATCTGGTGACTGTGGGGGCCAGTTTAGTACAGTGAACTCATTGTCATGTTCAAGAAACCAATTTGAAATGATTCGACCTTTGTGACATGGTGCATTATCCTGCTGGAAGTAGCCATCAGAGGATGGGTACATGGTGGTCATAAAGGGATGGACATGGTCAGAAACAATGCTCAGGTAGGCCGTGGCATTTAAACGATGCTCAATTGGCACTAAGGGGCCTAAAGTGTGCCAAGAAAACATCCCCCACACCATTACACCACCACCACCAGCCTGCACAGTGGTAACAAGGCATGATGGATCCATGTTCTCATTCTGTTTACGCCAAATTCTGACTCTACCATCTGAATGTCTCAACAGAAATCGAGACTCATCAGACCAGGCAACATTTTTCCAGTCTTCAACTGTCCAATTTTGGTGAGCTTGTGCAAATTGTAGCCTCTTTTTCCTATTTGTAGTGGAGATGAGTGGTACCCGGTGGGGTCTCCTGCTGTTGTAGCCCATCCGCCTCAAGGTTGTACGTGTTGTGGCTTCACAAATGCTTTGCTGCATACCTCGGTTGTAACGAGTGGTTATTTCAGTCAAAGTTGCTCTTCTATCAGCTTGAATCAGTCGGCCCATTCTCCTCTGACCTCTAGCATCAACAAGGCATTTTCGCCCACAGGACTGCCGCATACTGGATGTTTTTCCCTTTTCACACCATTCTTTGTAAACCCTAGAAATGGTTGTGCGTGAAAATCCCAGTAACTGAGCAGATTGTGAAATACTCAGACCGGCCGGTCTGGCACCAACAACCATGCCACGCTCAAAATTGCTTAAATCACCTTTCTTTCCCATTCAGACATTCAGTTTGGAGTTCAGGAGATTGTCTTGACCAGGACCACACCCCTAAATGCATTGAAGCAACTGCCATGTGATTGGTTGGTTAGATAATTGCATTAATGAGAAATTGAACAGGTGTTCCTAATAATCCTTTAGGTGAGTGTATATTTAATAGTTAACACCATACATTTAAATACATTGAATTCATAAAACAGTATAATTACTAAAACATATTTGCATTCACTCTACTGGCAAAGGATCCATACGGAAAGGAAATATATTGCAATATATTATGAAAATATGTGGACATATCATGCAATATAATGTAAAATATATTTAGTTCAAAATACATTTTCCTAAATTATATCTAAAATGCATTTAAGAATATATTTACATTAATATATTTGACCAATTGTATTTGTAATTTTTACAAAATATATTTCAGAAAATATATTATTTCCAATTTCAATAAAACATATTTAACATTGCAGTGTAGTGAAATGCCCGAGTCTCAAACTCAGTTATTGGAGATCTGTATTGTCTACTAGCTCTCAGCGACCGCTATACTTTTCCATACAGCATATTTTGAATATAGCATATGATCCTATAGACCCAAATGTTTTTACAATGTATATTTACTTACAGGACTGTATAATTAGAATGCTTGTGTCTGTGCTAGAAGTCACAAGGTCACTTTTAATCCTTCAGCGCTGTCAGGAATATAAAGTTTCCATTGCCTCTGAAATCATGCATGTGTGCATGTTTTGTGTTTGTAAATCATTAAGAAAATGTCCTCCAAAGTGCACATTTTGGTGGGGGAGGGTGAGGGAATCGTATTATCATTTGGCTGAAAAGTAAACAGATCCTATCAAGTAAACACACATATTTAACATTGTATCAATAGGTTTACATAAACCCCTGTAAAATATTTAGGGGTAATAGTGAGACACCTGTGCTGGCCTTAAAGAAAAGGCTTCTCCAACCAACAGTCAAATCCATATCCCATTCACTGTAACTGAAACACACTAAAATTTTAAAATTGTGTTTTTTAGTTTCTTAAATTATGATGCTAAAAACTCATCCTATTGTCAATTTAGCAATTTTTTTTTTTTTTAATTTGGGGGCTAAAATAAAGTGATGATTGGGCAGGACCACCAGCATCAGAGGAACTGTACTGTGGACTATAGATAAGATAGGAATAACATGGAGCCCAGTCCACAGCCAGCAGAACAGCTGGAAAGTATTTTACAGTTGCATAATCTAGTCGATGTCTGGAGGAATGCCAATTTACAGGTCAAACATTTTGTTGACCAAGATGAACAGATTTTATACCTCCATGTCAATCAGAAAGGCCGGTGGGAGTGATATGGCAGCCGCCGGTCTGACCACTGCCTCGTCATTGTGAGAATGACCCTGCTGTCGTGCCGTGCAGTGTCTGTTGGCACTTCAATAAGAGTTTGCTACAGGACCAGAAATGTTGTGAATCTTTTATTTTCTTCTGGTAGAGGAGGAGGCAAGAGAGGTTTGTCTCCCTGAGGCAGTGGTGGGGCATTGACAATATTCAGACCATGGCTCTTCTGCCAGCAGTAAACTGAGCACAAATTATTGGTTCTAGAAAATGTAAGAAATCATGTGGAATTAAAACCAGAACAGTTTTCAATCCCTTTCTTGTACTGGGATATTTCCAACAGGGATAATGGCTGTTGATTTCCAAACACTGTCTAGTGCATCTCTGCTATGTGCTGTGTTATGTTAAAGTCTGAGGAACATGGCAAGTGAAAAGAGAAAGAAAGTGCTTCTTTCAGTTGAACACACAGTTGGAGCCTAAGAGACAAGACGAAGGCGAGTCCATGCAAATAATACAAATGCATGGATTCGCTGTGGACTAAACATATACATATAAACTGACATAGACATTGATGTATTTGTGTAGCCTATCGTTTTACACAACAACTGAAGTGTGAAAATCTATCAGCCAACAGAGGCAGCCAGATCATGCTGAATATAGTGACCGGGAGTAATGCTGTGAATATGTGTAAGGGTTGTTCTTTTCCTCTGTTCTGGGCTGATTCCTCAACGTTCTCATGATCATTGAAACTCCACGAGGTGAGATCTTGCATGGAGCCCCAGACCGAGGGAGCCTGACAGTTATTATGCGTTTCTTCCATTTGCGAATAATCGCACCAACTGTTGTCACCTTCTCACCAAGCTGCTTTGTGATGGTCTTGTAGCCCATTCCAGCCTTGTGTAGGTCTACAATCTTGTCCCTGACATCCTTGGACAGCTCTTTGGTCTTGGCCATGGTGGAGAGTTTGGAATCTGATTGATTGCTTCTGTGGACAGGTGTCTTTTATACAGGTAACGAGCTGAGATTAGGAGCACTCCCTTTAAGAGAGTGCTCCTAATCTCAGCTCGTTACCTGTATAAAAGACACCTGGGAGCCAGAAATCTTGCTGATTGATAGGGGATCAAATACTTATTTCCCTCATTAACATGCAAATCAAATTATAACTTTTTTGAAATGCGTTTTCCAGGATTTTTTTGCTGTTATCCTGTCTCTCACTGTTAAAATACACCTACCATTAAAATGATAGACTGATCATTTCTTTGTCAGTGGGCAAACGTACAACATCAGCAGGGGATCAAATACTTTTTTCCCTCACTGTACATCCATTCATTATAAATGACCACTTCATCCAGTAAACAGTCAGTTTAAGCACTGCTCCAGGAAATAATAGCATTTGAATAAGAGCGGGGATCAGTTCGAGAATGTTCCGGGTTCTTTGCCTTTGTGGGTGCCAGATACGTATATATCAATATATACAAACATATTGTCAACTGAAAGAAAAAAAGAATACACAGAGGGCCCAGCCATCTAAAGAGGAGATATCAAACCAATAGGCCAAGTTGTAATAGTTATAATTTGCCAGGATGCAGAGAACAAAGCCATCAATCAAATTACAAGAAATTGTTGGTGCAAACTTGGCCAGCATTGCTTTTGCAATTTGAATGTTGTTCAATGCTGGCCACACATCATAACATGTGTGTGTGTGTTGTGATTTTGTGCAGTTTGATCAAAAGCTTGATAATATTTCAATCTTTTGAGTATGGAGCTTTTAACTCTATAAAAAAAATATAATACTAAATACTATTAACTACTTAAGAGGTGTGTTACAGCAGATATTTCAAATGTTTTGGAATGAAGGTTTCAGAGACTGCCCAGCTCTGGTGCAGAAGATGTAAATGCAAAGATCTTAATTCAAATCCATTACATTTTAAATTAATGTTAACTTAAAAACAAATCCTAGGTCAGCCTGCACATGTAGCCAGAGAACACCTTCTCAGATTTCCAGTTTGAAATGTTAAGTCACATCAACAAGAGTTTACAAGGCTAGATTTTGAATCTCTGTCACTGTAAACTGAGAGACTATGAAATATATGGTTGTATTATAAGGATCATTGACATTTCTCCTATTGTATTTCTTGTCAAAATGTGTCTTCATGTATGGAATATTATATTTAAAAGTTCAGGGCCCCTGCAAATGCACGTCATTCTTTCAAGGATTCAATTACCTGTAACGTAACCACTGTTACTGTTTTCGGTTTGATTTGGTCTTGCATTTTGATGCATATGTATATATTCAACCATTTTCAAAAGTAGCTTTAGCTAGCTACTTTTAATCCAAAGCAGTAACAATATTAACTAAAATATTACTCATCATGCTATCCTTACCTGACAAGCCTAAAAATAATGACACAATATAATAACTAATATAAACTTCAGTACCCATCATTCTCTGCCAATAACAATAAAACAATATACAAAAGGAAACCCAACATGCTCTGCTCACACAACAAAAACAGGGAAAGAATTCTTCTGTCATCCACCTCAGTTGTTCTCCATGGTCTTCTGGGCCTTTTGGTGTTCCTGAGTTCAGCAGTGCGTTCTTTCTTTTTAAGAATGTTCCAAATAGTTGATTTGGCCACACCTAATGTTTTTGCTCTCTCTCTGATTGGTTTGTTTTGATTTCTAAGGCAAAACTTAAGGCAAAACACCCCAAGAACAAGCAGGAACTAAAGACATATGTAGTGCAGGCCTGGCAGAGCATCACTAGGGAAGAAACCCAGCATCTGCTGTTGTTTATGGGTCCCAGACTTCAGGCAGTCATTGACTGCAAAGGATTTGCCACCAAGTATTGAATCTCACAATTGAATTCATGATTATGTTAGCTTGTCCAATTACTTTTGATGCCTTAAAATTGGGGGGACCACATATAAAAATGTGTGTAATTCCTACACCGTTCACCCAAATTGGATGTAACTACCCTCAAATTAAAGAACATCTTGATTGTTTCCTTTCAAATCAATTGTGGTGGTGTACAGAGCCAAAATTATGAAAATGTTGTCCATGTCCAAATATCTATAGATATATAACATATAAAGAAATCAATGAACATACAGCTATCGATAAGATTAGTATTAATACTGAAAGTAATAATACTAGCATTTCCTTCTCATGTCTCTCTCTTTACAGAAGTGTTCACCTACCCATAGTTTGTATAAAGTTATCCAATAGTACTATCTCAACAAACTGTGCTGTCTACCAGGAAGCACAGTGTATGGAGGATATTCCCTGCAAAAATTTTAAATAAATGATTGTGGAAACAAACGAACAAATGTGGAAATTAAAAAACAAATAAATACACAATGACATGTTATGTCTTTTAACATAATATATACAGGACAGCAATACAGATAGATATTGATGAAAATACATACTGCTTACAAGGCAAGAAAAAGAAGCATGAGAAGAAAGAAAATTAATAAAAAAAAATTGAGAAGGAGTGGTAAATACAATACATGCATAAACAAAAGCTTTAGCAGTGGACAATGCTCAGCCCTCTCTCTCTCTCTAAGCACGGCGAATGAGATTCAGAGTATTCCCTCTCCGGAGTTTGCTCTCCCTCACTTTCTTATTTTCATCCAGCACTTCTCCTGAAAGAAGGGAGGGTACAGAAGGAGAAGAGGAACAGAGGAAAAGACTTAGTCAGACAATCATTCCTTCTATTTTTATGCATTTCTTTATCTATACATCCATTCATTATAAATGACCACTTCATCCAGTAAACAGTCAGTTTAAGCACTGCTCCAGGAAATAATAGCATTTGAATAAGAGCGGGGATCAGTTCGAGAATGTTCCGGGTTCTTTGCCTTTGTGGGTGCCAGATACGTATATATCAATATATACAAACATATTGTCAACTGAAAGAAAAAAAGAATACACAGAGGGCCCAGCCATCTAAAGAGGAGATATCAAACCAATAGGCCAAGTTGTAATAGTTATAATTTGCCAGGATGCAGAGAACAAAGCCATCAATCAAATTACAAGAAATTGTTGGTGCAAACTTGGCCAGCATTGCTTTTGCAATTTGAATGTTGTTCAATGCTGGCCACACATCATAACATGTGTGTGTGTGTTGTGATTTTGTGCAGTTTGATCAAAAGCTTGATAATATTTCAATCTTTTGAGTATGGAGCTTTTAACTCTATAAAAAAAATATAATACTAAATACTATTAACTACTTAAGAGGTGTGTTACAGCAGATATTTCAAATGTTTTGGAATGAAGGTTTCAGAGACTGCCCAGCTCTGGTGCAGAAGATGTAAATGCAAAGATCTTAATTCAAATCCATTACATTTTAAATTAATGTTAACTTAAAAACAAATCCTAGGTCAGCCTGCACATGTAGCCAGAGAACACCTTCTCAGATTTCCAGTTTGAAATGTTAAGTCACATCAACAAGAGTTTACAAGGCTAGATTTTGAATCTCTGTCACTGTAAACTGAGAGACTATGAAATATATGGTTGTATTATAAGGATCATTGACATTTCTCCTATTGTATTTCTTGTCAAAATGTGTCTTCATGTATGGAATATTATATTTAAAAGGTCAGGGCCCCTGCAAATGCACGTCATTCTTTCAAGGATTCAATTACCTGTAACGTAACCACTGTTACTGTTTTCGGTTTGATTTGGTCTTGCATTTTGATGCATATGTATATATTCAACCATTTTCAAAAGTAGCTTTAGCTAGCTACTTTTAATCCAAAGCAGTAACAATATTAACTAAAATATTACTCATCATGCTATCCTTACCTGACAAGCCTAAAAATAATGACACAATATAATAACTAATATAAACTTCAGTACCCATCATTCTCTGCCAATAACAATAAAACAATATACAAAAGGAAACCCAACATGCTCTGCTCACACAACAAAAACAGGGAAAGAATTCTTCTGTCATCCACCTCAGTTGTTCTCCATGGTCTTCTGGGCCTTTTGGTGTTCCTGAGTTCAGCAGTGCGTTCTTTCTTTTTAAGAATGTTCCAAATAGTTGATTTGGCCACACCTAATGTTTTTGCTCTCTCTCTGATTGGTTTGTTTTGATTTCTAAGGCAAAACTTAAGGCAAAACACCCCAAGAACAAGCAGGAACTAAAGACATATGTAGTGCAGGCCTGGCAGAGCATCACTAGGGAAGAAACCCAGCATCTGCTGTTGTTTATGGGTCCCAGACTTCAGGCAGTCATTGACTGCAAAGGATTTGCCACCAAGTATTGAATCTCACAATTGAATTCATGATTATGTTAGCTTGTCCAATTACTTTTGATGCCTTAAAATTGGGGGGACCACATATAAAAATGTGTGTAATTCCTACACCGTTCACCCAAATTGGATGTAACTACCCTCAAATTAAAGAACATCTTGATTGTTTCCTTTCAAATCAATTGTGGTGGTGTACAGAGCCAAAATTATGAAAATGTTGTCCATGTCCAAATATCTATAGATATATAACATATAAAGAAATCAATGAACATACAGCTATCGATAAGATTAGTATTAATACTGAAAGTAATAATACTAGCATTTCCTTCTCATGTCTCTCTCTTTACAGAAGTGTTCACCTACCCATAGTTTGTATAAAGTTATCCAATAGTACTATCTCAACAAACTGTGCTGTCTACCAGGAAGCACAGTGTATGGAGGATATTCCCTGCAAAAATTTTAAATAAATGATTGTGGAAACAAACGAACAAATGTGGAAATTAAAAAACAAATAAATACACAATGACATGTTATGTCTTTTAACATAATATATACAGGACAGTAATACAGATAGATATTGATGAAAATACATACTGCTTACAAGGCAAGAAAAAGAAGCATGAGAAGAAAGAAAATTAATAAAAAAAAATTGAGAAGGAGTGGTAAATACAATACATGCATAAACAAAAGCTTTAGCAGTGGACAATGCTCAGCCCTCTCTCTCTCTCTAAGCACGGCGAATGAGATTCAGAGTATTCCCTCTCCGGAGTTTGCTCTCCCTCACTTTCTTATTTTCATCCAGCACTTCTCCTGAAAGAAGGGAGGGTACAGAAGGAGAAGAGGAACAGAGGAAAAGACTTAGTCAGACAATCATTCCTTCTATTTTTATGCATTTCTTTATCTATACATCCATTCATTATAAATGACCACTTCATCCAGTAAACAGTCAGTTTAAGCACTGCTCCAGGAAATAATAGCATTTGAATAAGAGCGGGGATCAGTTCAAGAATGTTCCGGGTTCTGTGCCTTTGTGGGTGCCAGATACGTATATATATCAATATATACAAACATATTGTCAACTGAAAGAAAAAAAGAATACACAGAGGGCCCAGCCATCTAAAGAGGAGATATCAAACCAATAGGCCAAGTTGTAATAGTTATAATTTGCCAGGATGCAGAGAACAAATCCATCAATCAAATTACAAGAAATTGTTGGTGCAAACTTGGCCAGCATTGCTTTTGCAATTTGAATGTTGTTCAATGCTGGCCACACATCATAAAATGTGTGTGTGTGTTGTGATTTTGTGCCGTTTGATCAAAAGCTTGATAATATTTCAATCTTTTGAGTATGGAGCTTTTAACTCTATAAAAAAATATAATACTAAATACTATTAACTACTTAAGAGGTGTGTTACAGCAGATATTTCAAATGTTTTGGAATGAAGGTTTCAGAGGCTGCCCAGCTCTGGTGCAGAAGATGTAAATGCAAAGATCTTAATTCAAATCCATTACATTTTAAATTAATGTTAACTTAAAAACAAATCCTAGGTCAGCCTGCACATGTAGCCAGTGAACACCTTCTCAGATTTCCAGTTTGAAATGTTAAGTCGCATCAACAAGAGTTTACAAGGCTAGATTTTGAATCTCTGTCACTGTAAACTGAGAGACTATGAAATATATGGTTGTATTATAAGGATCATTGACATTTCTCCTATTGTATTTCTTGTCAAACAGTGTCTTCATGTATGGAATATTATATTTAAAAGGTCAGGGCCCCTGCAAATGCACGTCATTCTTTCAAGGATTCAATTACCTGTAATGTAACCACTGTTACTGTTTTCGGTTTGATTTGGTCTTGCATTTTGATGCATATGTATATATTCAACCATTTTCAAAAGTAGCTTTAGCTAGCTACTTTTAATCCAAAGCAGTTTATAGTGCCATTATCAACTTTTTTATTAAAAGTAGCTTCCCCAATTCTGGGACTCCACCTCTGTTATTGAGGCTCCCTGTTGCTTTTATTACTTTTCTGTAGCCTGCTAAATCTATCTTGCCACTGCAAATGCTACAATACCAAACAAAAAATAGAGTCTACATACTACTTCTGTTACAGATATAAATATTAGTATTATTTGTACTACCACTATTAATACCATTTATAATAATAATAAACACAACTAATAACAATCATAATAACAATATTAACTAAAATATTACTCATCATGCTATCCTTACCTGACAAGCCTAAAAATAATGACACAATATAATAACTAATATAAACTTCAGTACCCATCATTCTCTGCCAATAACAATAAAACAATATACAAAAGGAAACCCAACATGCTCTGCTCACCATCAAAAACCAGTTGCATGTGGTCTGGCTCCAGGTTCGCCTGTCGACATGCTTCTTCTTTCACACTGGCCAGCATCTCCCCTGGAAACACATCCAGTTCGATGGTCTTGCCCCCTTGGAGCCTCACATGCAAGTTCAGCCTGTCTTCACTTTCTGCATCACTGCACACTGAGAGCACCTGAGAGAGTGGGGCAGAGGGCAGAGATGCAGTAAAACTCTCACACGCACTATAATAATACCACTACAGAACAGTGATATTAGTTGGTCAGTTACCCTGAAGTGGTTGGGGACAGGGGAGCTGCGCTCTTCTAATTTCTCTCTGTCTGGGTCCTGCACTCTGGGGAGAGAAATAGAAAGAAAATCCATTGCAATTAGATTATCATAGATAAATGTAAAAATGTCTCAGACTGACATGCAGGTTAAACATTAATGTTTAATTAATATGGGTGTGGTAGTGCACGCGTGTGTGTGCAAGAGAGGAGAGATGGGGAAAGAAAAAGAGAGGGGGAAGATAGAGAATCAGAGAGGGAAAGAAGAGAGACAAGCAGAAAGGGGACAGAGAATGAAAGAAAGCAATACATGAATACAGTGCAGATATTACCTTGGCTGTACTGGACTGGACTCCTCCTCTCTCTTCTCCTCCTCCTCCTGCTCTGGCTGTATACATGAAATTGGAGAAGTCTTTCACCATCACTTTCTCTTTCTGTTCCTCTGACAATTTCATCCTCATACCTGTGAATGTGTCTCATGCAGAGTCATATTTCTGTTGATTTTTCTACATATTTTTCTTTCTATTTGTCTTCATGGTTTAATGCATACTGACAGCTACCCAATGTATCTGTTCTGTAGTGTTGTAATGCAACAATTTGTATTCAACACTAACAACTAACTAGTTTTGGTGTTACTGTCTCCTGCAAAACAAAAGTCAAACCACACAAAGCTGACAGCTAGCACAGCTCACATGCATATTAGTACTTTAACTCCTGTAACACATTACTGTAACTGTGGTCTCATATCACACAGACACACAAATGTATACAATGACAAGACACACACACAAAATTATTAACAAAACTGTAGACTAAAACTAAAACGGTTTTAAAATTTCGAACACAAGTAACATGCACACCAAATGTCTAAATACAATTGATTCAGATTTTTAGTTTAATTTACGGATACTTTTATAGATAGGGTATTATTCACATTGATGTTAATGCGTTTATTCTGATACTGTTTTGTCCAGTATGTATCTATTGCATATGTTCAGTAAAACAATAAACTAGTGTATTATATATCCATAGTTATTATAATATTCAATTTTCCAGTCAGTTTCTACTCACCGCTTCAGTGAACCAGCTCCATAATTGCCCCATCTCTCCTTCTGATCTCACAGAATTGAAACAGAGAACAGCAGAGTCCAAACACTGTACTCAACTGAACTACACTGTAGTGTCTGTACTGCTCAGCACTATGGCACACTGTAACTGCCTCTAAGTCTGTCTCTGTAACAGCACGAATCCGTCCCACTTAACGTGTATAATAAACAGTCCAGAAAGACTTTCACTTGAAATTGTTTTACTGCACTAGACTTTATATAGGCTGAAGAGGAGCAAGGATTTTGTGTAGTTTTCTTGTACACGTTTTGTTTTGAGCTCCTGCATCCTGTAAATATAATAGAAGCACGTCTGTTGCTCCGGCCCCCTGCCAACTGTTTCCTGAGCCCCGTCCAACCCCACACAGTGTCACTTTATGTAGGTATGTCAGTGTGTGATTTCCCTCCTCCCCTTCTGGATTTCCCCACAATGTATCGAGCTCACTGATCACTTTCATTTTCGCTGTCTAGAAAAGGGTTATTTGTGGGAAAGCAGCAGGTGTATGTATTCAGTGAGAGAGAGCTTGGGGGAGAGGGTCAGAGATACAGTACAGTGTACGAAAAAACTGCAACAGAAAGGAAAAGGGGGTGGGGGGAGACAGAGAGGGTCAAATGCCATCCTGTGTAGTACAGAAAAAAGAGAGGTAGAGGAGGGAGAAACTGTAAAGTACAATTAAAGTTGGAGGAAGAGGGGGGACAGAATCAAAGAAATGTACAATACAGTGCAAGAGAGGTAACGTGGGGAGAGGGTATTATTCCCCCAAGATTTTTTATATATTGGTCAGTGGCGCCGACAGGGGGTGGCCGGTGGGGGGCATGGCCACCCTGATACAATCACTGGCCCCTGGCCCGGCCCCACCTCACGACAACACACGGGCGAGAGAGAGCTTGTGGGAGAGGTCAGCGATACAATACAGAATAGGACAGTGCAGGAAAGAACAATGCAATAGAAATGAAAGGGGGGGAGAAAGATAGAGAGGGTCAAATGCAATACAGTGTAGGAGTACAGAGAAAAGAGAGGTAGAGGAGGGAGAAACAGTCAAGTACAGTAAAAGTCCTTGAGGAAGAGGGGGGACAGAATCAAAGAACAGTACAATAAAGCACAAGAGTGGGGAGAGTATTATTTTCCCCCCAGATAATGTAAAGAAGACCCAGTCCATTCCAACACAATAACTTGCTCTGCAGTGCATCAACAACACCTGCATGCCAAATAGTAGTTTGGTTACTATAAACATTTTTTTATTTATCTTCCACTCTTCTTATCTTATCTTCCATGGTGCTTCATAAATCACATTCAATTGGAGAGGAACTCCCTTGCTAACACACAATAAATAGGTAAGAACTACAGTGAAAACATTATTTTACAGTATAATACAAATCATTACAAAACTCCCCAACTCAATCATAATACAAAAAGGAAAAACTAATCCTAGATGAATCCCCTTCCCCATGAATGTATATTAAATCAGCACCAAGGCTTAATAGTTTCTCTCCTGGGATCTTTCAAACATAACTGACAAAGATTATAACAAAAGAGGGCTGTAAGGACTTTTCAGGACAGAGATAGTTATTTGGCAGGTGGAGAAAACGGTATCAAGCACACCAGGTTTTAGAAGGGAGACTACTCGGTCTGTTCCTCTTGGCTACCACATCTCTCCTGCCTCAGCAGGTTTATATGTCGCTCTGCTCCCCTCCCCCTTTCTCACCTGCAGCCCTTCAAAGAATAATCAGATTAACCGGTCATTTTTTCAGCAGTCACATCATCAATAAATACAAGAGAAACAGTTCCCTTGGCAGCCATACATGCCCATGCCATAACATGCTTCACAGATGAGGTGGAATGCTTCGGATCATGAGCAGGTCCTTCCCTTCTCCATACTCTTCTCTTCCCATCATTCTGGTACAAGTTGATCTTTGTCTCATCTGTCCATAGGATGTTGTTCCAGAACTGTACAGGGTTCTTTAGATGTTTTTTGGCAAACTCTAATCTGGTCTTCCTGTTTCCTGTTTACATCTTGTGGTAAACCCTCTGTATTTACTCTGGTGAAGTCTTCTCTTGATTGTCGACTTTGACACAGGTATGCCTATCTCCTGGAGGGTGTTCTTGATCTGGCCAACTGTTGTGAAAGGGTTTTTCTTCACCAGGGAAAGAATTCTTCTGTCATCCACCTCAGTTGTTCTCCATGGTCTTCTGGGCCTTTTGGTGTTCCTGAGTTCAGCAGTGCGTTCTTTCTTTTTAAGAATGTTCCAAATAGTTGATTTGGCCACACCTAATGTTTTTGCTCTCTCTCTGATTGGTTTGTTTTGATTTCTAAGGCAAAACTTAAGGCAAAACACCCCACAATGCAGTGAAATGGACCCATATGATGCTTTTGTCTGCTTTTTCCACATTTGCCAAAACGTTCCGCTACGGCGGCCGGTTAGCTCAGCTGGTTAGAGCGTGGTGCTAATAACGCCAAGGTCGCGGGTTCGACCCCCGTACTGGCCAGATTGCGTTTTACATCTAACCCATCCCAATATTACTGATATTCTCATTCTTATCATAACTTATAATGTACGCGGCAATACTGCCATGTCCTTCTGAACGCCTCTCATTACAGAAATGTGTGCGTGTTCACCCCCATCATTGCAAATGAACAATAGTCTTCACTTCAGAGCAGATCATGCGAGAGATGGTTACAGGACAGGAGGCTGCAGTGCGCAGGGAGAGCGCGCATGCGACGGGGATGTAGCTCAGTGGTAGAGCGCATGCTTTGCATGTATGAGGCCCCGGGTTCAATCCCCGGCATCTCCACACTGTGCGTTTTACTGAACATTAGACATCATCTTGCCTTTTAAAGCTATCCAATGCAAGCTCTAACAAATAGTGTGTTGCAGTGACGTGCCCTTGTAAACAATATAATGCTCTCCTTACAAGAGTACAACCGCATTTTATATTAATTTTGTAAATAAAAATACGTACCACGTTCATTTGAAAAATAAAGAAATACGTTTATATCTGTATTCTCTCCTTGCGTTTTCACTTTTATTTATTGCAGTAAATGCATCGTTGTCTCGCTGCGACACCTAGTGGTGAGACATATGTAAGGCGTATGGAGGACTGTCCATGCCAAAACTTCAAATAAATGCAGATAAAATAATATAGAAATAAACAAATATATGTTAAACTAAATACAGACAGGAATAAATTAATGAATATCGAAATAAATAAACAAATAGACATGTTTATTCTTTTTTGGTTGTAAACATGTATTCATTTAATTCAACATGTATTTTAATCTGTATGTATTTGTTATTTTAAAAAAATGTGGTCCTCTATAGTAATCCTCCGCAAGAAGCACAGTGCTGCTCATGCTTCCAAGTATAGTATATGAGGGAATCGCACTGACTAATGTGGATTAGAGACACAAAACACTTGTCAGAAGTGGGATTCGAACCCACTCCCTTTAAGAGAGTGCTCCTAATCTCAGCTCGTTACCTGTATAAAAGACACCTGGGAGCCAGAAATCTTGCTGATTGATAGGGGATCAAATACTTATTTCCCTCATTAACATGCAAATCAAATTATAACTTTTTTGAAATGCGTTTTCCAGGATTTTTTTGCTGTTATCCTGTCTCTCACTGTTAAAATACACCTACCATTAAAATGATAGACTGATCATTTCTTTGTCAGTGGGCAAACGTACAACATCAGCAGGGGATCAAATACTTTTTTCCCTCACTGTACATCCATTCATTATAAATGACCACTTCATCCAGTAAACAGTCAGTTTAAGCACTGCTCCAGGAAATAATAGCATTTGAATAAGAGCGGGGATCAGTTCGAGAATGTTCCGGGTTCTTTGCCTTTGTGGGTGCCAGATACGTATATATCAATATATACAAACATATTGTCAACTGAAAGAAAAAAAGAATACACAGAGGGCCCAGCCATCTAAAGAGGAGATATCAAACCAATAGGCCAAGTTGTAATAGTTATAATTTGCCAGGATGCAGAGAACAAAGCCATCAATCAAATTACAAGAAATTGTTGGTGCAAACTTGGCCAGCATTGCTTTTGCAATTTGAATGTTGTTCAATGCTGGCCACACATCATAAAGTGTGTGTGTGTGTTGTGATTTTGTGCCATTTGATCAAAAGCTTGATAATATTTCAATCTTTTGAGTATGGAGCTTTTAACTCTATAAAAAAATATAATACTAAATACTATTAACTACTTAAGAGGTGTGTTACAGCAGATATTTCAAATGTTTTGGAATGAAGGTTTCAGAGACTGCCCAGCTCTGGTGCAGAAGATGTAAATGCAAAGATCTTAATTCAAATCCATTACATTTTAAATTAATGTTAACTTAAAAACAAATCCTAGGTCAGCCTGCACATGTAGCCAGAGAACACCTTCTCAGATTTCCAGTTTGAAATGTTAAGTCGCATCAACAAGAGTTTACAAGGCTAGATTTTGAATCTCTGTCACTGTAAACTGAGAGACTATGAAATATATGGTTGTATTATAAGGATCATTGACATTTCTCCTATTGTATTTCTTGTCAAACAGTGTCTTCATGTATGGAATATTATATTTAAAAGGTCAGGGCCCCTGCAAATGCACGTCATTCTTTCAAGGATTCAATTACCTGTAACGTAACCACTGTTACTGTTTTCGGTTTGATTTGGTCTTGCATTTTGATGCATATGTATATATTCAACCATTTTCAAAAGTAGCTTTAGCTAGCTACTTTTAATCCAAAGCAGTAACAATATTAACTAAAATATTACTCATCATGCTATCCTTACCTGACAAGCCTAAAAATAATGACACAATATAATAACTAATATAAACTTCAGTACCCATCATTCTCTGCCAATAACAATAAAACAATATACAAAAGGAAACCCAACATGCTCTGCTCACACAACAAAAACAGGGAAAGAATTCTTCTGTCATCCACCTCAGTTGTTCTCCATGGTCTTCTGGGCCTTTTGGTGTTCCTGAGTTCAGCAGTGCGTTCTTTCTTTTTAAGAATGTTCCAAATAGTTGATTTGGCCACACCTAATGTTTTTGCTCTCTCTCTCTGATTGGTTTGTTTTGATTTCTAAGGCAAAACTTAAGGCAAAACACCCCAAGAACAAGCAGGAACTAAAGACATATGTAGTGCAGGCCTGGCAGAGCATCACTAGGGAAGAAACCCAGCATCTGCTGTTGTTTATGGGTCCCAGACTTCAGGCAGTCATTGACTGCAAAGGATTTGCCACCAAGTATTGAATCTCACAATTGAATTCATGATTATGTTAGCTTGTCCAATTACTTTTGATGCCTTAAAATTGGGGGGACCACATATAAAAATGTGTGTAATTCCTACACCGTTCACCCAAATTGGATGTAACTACCCTCAAATTAAAGAACATCTTGATTGTTTCCTTTCAAATCAATTGTGGTGGTGTACAGAGCCAAAATTATGAAAATGTTGTCCATGTCCAAATATCTATAGATATATAACATATAAAGAAATCAATGAACATACAGCTATCGATAAGATTAGTATTAATACTGAAAGTAATAATACTAGCATTTCCTTCTCATGTCTCTCTCTTTACAGAAGTGTTCACCTACCCATAGTTTGTATAAAGTTATCCAATAGTACTATCTCAACAAACTGTGCTGTCTACCAGGAAGCACAGTGTATGGAGGATATTCCCTGCAAAAATTTTAAATAAATGATTGTGGAAACAAACGAACAAATGTGGAAATTAAAAAACAAATAAATACACAATGACATGTTATGTCTTTTAACATAATATATACAGGACAGCAATACAGATAGATATTGATGAAAATACATACTGCTTACAAGGCAAGAAAAAGAAGCAGGAGAAGAAAGAAAATTAATAAAAAAAAATTGAGAAGGAGTGGTAAATACAATACATGCATAAACAAAAGCTTTAGCAGTGGACAATGCTCAGCCCTCTCTCTCTCTCTAAGCACGGCGAATGAGATTCAGAGTATTCCCTCTCCGGAGTTTGCTCTCCCTCACTTTCTTATTTTCATCCAGCACTTCTCCTGAAAGAAGGGAGGGTACAGAAGGAGAAGAGGAACAGAGGAAAAGACTTAGTCAGACAATCATTCCTTCTATTTTTATGCATTTCTTTATCTATACATCCATTCATTATAAATGACCACTTCATCCAGTAAACAGTCAGTTTAAGCACTGCTCCAGGAAATAATAGCATTTGAATAAGAGCGGGGATCAGTTCAAGAATGTTCCGGGTTCTGTGCCTTTGTGGGTGCCAGATACGTATATATATCAATATATACAAACATATTGTCAACTGAAAGAAAAAAAGAATACACAGAGGGCCCAGCCATCTAAAGAGGAGATATCAAACCAATAGGCCAAGTTGTAATAGTTATAATTTGCCAGGATGCAGAGAACAAATCCATCAATCAAATTACAAGAAATTGTTGGTGCAAACTTGGCCAGCATTGCTTTTGCAATTTGAATGTTGTTCAATGCTGGCCACACATCATAAAATGTGTGTGTGTGTTGTGATTTTGTGCCGTTTGATCAAAAGCTTGATAATATTTCAATCTTTTGAGTATGGAGCTTTTAACTCTATAAAAAAATATAATACTAAATACTATTAACTACTTAAGAGGTGTGTTACAGCAGATATTTCAAATGTTTTGGAATGAAGGTTTCAGAGGCTGCCCAGCTCTGGTGCAGAAGATGTAAATGCAAAGATCTTAATTCAAATCCATTACATTTTAAATTAATGTTAACTTAAAAACAAATCCTAGGTCAGCCTGCACATGTAGCCAGTGAACACCTTCTCAGATTTCCAGTTTGAAATGTTAAGTCGCATCAACAAGAGTTTACAAGGCTAGATTTTGAATCTCTGTCACTGTAAACTGAGAGACTATGAAATATATGGTTGTATTATAAGGATCATTGACATTTCTCCTATTGTATTTCTTGTCAAACAGTGTCTTCATGTATGGAATATTATATTTAAAAGGTCAGGGCCCCTGCAAATGCACGTCATTCTTTCAAGGATTCAATTACCTGTAATGTAACCACTGTTACTGTTTTCGGTTTGATTTGGTCTTGCATTTTGATGCATATGTATATATTCAACCATTTTCAAAAGTAGCTTTAGCTAGCTACTTTTAATCCAAAGCAGTTTATAGTGCCATTATCAACTTTTTTATTAAAAGTAGCTTCCCCAATTCTGGGACTCCACCTCTGTTATTGAGGCTCCCTGTTGCTTTTATTACTTTTCTGTAGCCTGCTAAATCTATCTTGCCACTGCAAATGCTACAATACCAAACAAAAAATAGAGTCTACATACTACTTCTGTTACAGATATAAATATTAGTATTATTTGTACTACCACTATTAATACCATTTATAATAATAATAAACACAACTAATAACAATCATAATAACAATATTAACTAAAATATTACTCATCATGCTATCCTTACCTGACAAGCCTAAAAATAATGACACAATATAATAACTAATATAAACTTCAGTACCCATCATTCTCTGCCAATAACAATAAAACAATATACAAAAGGAAACCCAACATGCTCTGCTCACCATCAAAAACCAGTTGCATGTGGTCTGGCTCCAGGTTCGCCTGTCGACATGCTTCTTCTTTCACACTGGCCAGCATCTCCCCTGGAAACACATCCAGTTCGATGGTCTTGCCCCCTTGGAGCCTCACATGCAAGTTCAGCCTGTCTTCACTTTCTGCATCACTGCACACTGAGAGCACCTGAGAGAGTGGGGCAGAGGGCAGAGATGCAGTAAAACTCTCACACGCACTATAATAATACCACTACAGAACAGTGATATTAGTTGGTCAGTTACCCTGAAGTGGTTGGGGACAGGGGAGCTGCGCTCTTCTAATTTCTCTCTGTCTGGGTCCTGCACTCTGGGGAGAGAAATAGAAAGAAAATCCATTGCAATTAGATTATCATAGATAAATGTAAAAATGTCTCAGACTGACATGCAGGTTAAACATTAATGTTTAATTAATATGGGTGTGGTAGTGCACGCGTGTGTGTGCAAGAGAGGAGAGATGGGGAAAGAAAAAGAGAGGGGGAAGATAGAGAATCAGAGAGGGAAAGAAGAGAGACAAGCAGAAAGGGGACAGAGAATGAAAGAAAGCAATACATGAATACAGTGCAGATATTACCTTGGCTGTACTGGACTGGACTCCTCCTCTCTCTTCTCCTCCTCCTCCTGCTCTGGCTGTATACATGAAATTGGAGAAGTCTTTCACCATCACTTTCTCTTTCTGTTCCTCTGACAATTTCATCCTCATACCTGTGAATGTGTCTCATGCAGAGTCATATTTCTGTTGATTTTTCTACATATTTTTCTTTCTATTTGTCTTCATGGTTTAATGCATACTGACAGCTACCCAATGTATCTGTTCTGTAGTGTTGTAATGCAACAATTTGTATTCAACACTAACAACTAACTAGTTTTGGTGTTACTGTCTCCTGCAAAACAAAAGTCAAACCACACAAAGCTGACAGCTAGCACAGCTCACATGCATATTAGTACTTTAACTCCTGTAACACATTACTGTAACTGTGGTCTCATATCACACAGACACACAAATGTATACAATGACAAGACACACACACAAAATTATTAACAAAACTGTAGACTAAAACTAAAACGGTTTTAAAATTTCGAACACAAGTAACATGCACACCAAATGTCTAAATACAATTGATTCAGATTTTTAGTTTAATTTACGGATACTTTTATAGATAGGGTATTATTCACATTGATGTTAATGCGTTTATTCTGATACTGTTTTGTCCAGTATGTATCTATTGCATATGTTCAGTAAAACAATAAACTAGTGTATTATATATCCATAGTTATTATAATATTCAATTTTCCAGTCAGTTTCTACTCACCGCTTCAGTGAACCAGCTCCATAATTGCCCCATCTCTCCTTCTGATCTCACAGAATTGAAACAGAGAACAGCAGAGTCCAAACACTGTACTCAACTGAACTACACTGTAGTGTCTGTACTGCTCAGCACTATGGCACACTGTAACTGCCTCTAAGTCTGTCTCTGTAACAGCACGAATCCGTCCCACTTAACGTGTATAATAAACAGTCCAGAAAGACTTTCACTTGAAATTGTTTTACTGCACTAGACTTTATATAGGCTGAAGAGGAGCAAGGATTTTGTGTAGTTTTCTTGTACACGTTTTGTTTTGAGCTCCTGCATCCTGTAAATATAATAGAAGCACGTCTGTTGCTCCGGCCCCCTGCCAACTGTTTCCTGAGCCCCGTCCAACCCCACACAGTGTCACTTTATGTAGGTATGTCAGTGTGTGATTTCCCTCCTCCCCTTCTGGATTTCCCCACAATGTATCGAGCTCACTGATCACTTTCATTTTCGCTGTCTAGAAAAGGGTTATTTGTGGGAAAGCAGCAGGTGTATGTATTCAGTGAGAGAGAGCTTGGGGGAGAGGGTCAGAGATACAGTACAGTGTACGAAAAAACTGCAACAGAAAGGAAAAGGGGGTGGGGGGAGACAGAGAGGGTCAAATGCCATCCTGTGTAGTACAGAAAAAAGAGAGGTAGAGGAGGGAGAAACTGTAAAGTACAATTAAAGTTGGAGGAAGAGGGGGGACAGAATCAAAGAAATGTACAATACAGTGCAAGAGAGGTAACGTGGGGAGAGGGTATTATTCCCCCAAGATTTTTTATATATTGGTCAGTGGCGCCGACAGGGGGTGGCCGGTGGGGGGCATGGCCACCCTGATACAATCACTGGCCCCTGGCCCGGCCCCACCTCACGACAACACACGGGCGAGAGAGAGCTTGTGGGAGAGGTCAGCGATACAATACAGAATAGGACAGTGCAGGAAAGAACAATGCAATAGAAATGAAAGGGGGGGAGAAAGATAGAGAGGGTCAAATGCAATACAGTGTAGGAGTACAGAGAAAAGAGAGGTAGAGGAGGGAGAAACAGTCAAGTACAGTAAAAGTCCTTGAGGAAGAGGGGGGACAGAATCAAAGAACAGTACAATAAAGCACAAGAGTGGGGAGAGTATTATTTTCCCCCCAGATAATGTAAAGAAGACCCAGTCCATTCCAACACAATAACTTGCTCTGCAGTGCATCAACAACACCTGCATGCCAAATAGTAGTTTGGTTACTATAAACATTTTTTTATTTATCTTCCACTCTTCTTATCTTATCTTCCATGGTGCTTCATAAATCACATTCAATTGGAGAGGAACTCCCTTGCTAACACACAATAAATAGGTAAGAACTACAGTGAAAACATTATTTTACAGTATAATACAAATCATTACAAAACTCCCCAACTCAATCATAATACAAAAAGGAAAAACTAATCCTAGATGAATCCCCTTCCCCATGAATGTATATTAAATCAGCACCAAGGCTTAATAGTTTCTCTCCTGGGATCTTTCAAACATAACTGACAAAGATTATAACAAAAGAGGGCTGTAAGGACTTTTCAGGACAGAGATAGTTATTTGGCAGGTGGAGAAAACGGTATCAAGCACACCAGGTTTTAGAAGGGAGACTACTCGGTCTGTTCCTCTTGGCTACCACATCTCTCCTGCCTCAGCAGGTTTATATGTCGCTCTGCTCCCCTCCCCCTTTCTCACCTGCAGCCCTTCAAAGAATAATCAGATTAACCGGTCATTTTTTCAGCAGTCACATCATCAATAAATACAAGAGAAACAGTTCCCTTGGCAGCCATACATGCCCATGCCATAACATGCTTCACAGATGAGGTGGAATGCTTCGGATCATGAGCAGGTCCTTCCCTTCTCCATACTCTTCTCTTCCCATCATTCTGGTACAAGTTGATCTTTGTCTCATCTGTCCATAGGATGTTGTTCCAGAACTGTACAGGGTTCTTTAGATGTTTTTTGGCAAACTCTAATCTGGTCTTCCTGTTTCCTGTTTACATCTTGTGGTAAACCCTCTGTATTTACTCTGGTGAAGTCTTCTCTTGATTGTCGACTTTGACACAGGTATGCCTATCTCCTGGAGGGTGTTCTTGATCTGGCCAACTGTTGTGAAGGGGTTTCTTCACCAGGGAAAGAATTCTTCTGTCATCCACCTCAGTTGTTCTCCATGGTCTTCTGGGCCTTTTGGTGTTCCTGAGTTCAGCAGTGCGTTCTTTCTTTTTAAGAATGTTCCAAATAGTTGATTTGGCCACACCTAATGTTTTTGCTCTCTCTCTGATTGGTTTGTTTTGATTTCTAAGGCAAAACTTAAGGCAAAACAATGCAGTGAAATGGACCCATATGATGCTTTTGTCTGCTTTTTCCACATTTGCCAAAACGTTCCGCTACGGCGGCCGGTTAGCTCAGCTGGTTAGAGCGTGGTGCTAATAACGCCAAGGTCGCGGGTTCGACCCCCGTACTGGCCAGATTGCGTTTTACATCTAACCCATCCCAATATTACTGATATTCTCATTCTTATCATAACTTATAATGTACGCGGCAATACTGCCATGTCCTTCTGAACGCCTCTCATTACAGAAATGTGTGCGTGTTCACCCCCATCATTGCAAATGAACAATAGTCTTCACTACAGAGCAGATCATGCGAGAGATGGTTACAGGACAGGAGGCTGCAGTGCGCAGGGAGAGCGCGCATGCGACGGGGATGTAGCTCAGTGGTAGAGCGCATGCTTTGCATGTATGAGGCCCCGGGTTCAATCCCCGGCATCTCCACACTGTGCGTTTTACTGAACATAAGACATCATCTTGCCTTTTAAAGCTATCCAATGCAAGCTCTAACAAATAGTGTGTTGCAGTGACGTGCCCTTGTAAACAATATAATGCTCTCCTTACAAGAGTACAACCGCATTTTATATTAATTTTGTAAATAAAAATACGTACCACGTTCATTTGAAAAATAAAGAAATACGTTTATATCTGTATTCTCTCCTTGCGTTTTCACTGTTATTTATTGCAGTAAATGCATCGTTGTCTCGCTGCGACACCTAGTGGTGAGACATATGTATGGCGTCTGGAGGACTGTCCATGCCAAAACTTCAAATAAATGCAGATAAAATAATATAGAAATAAACAAATATATGTTAAACTAAATACAGACAGGAATAAATTAATGAATATCGAAATAAATAAACAAATAGACATGTTTATTCTTTTTTGGTTGTAAACATGTATTCATTTAATTCAACATGTATTTTAATCTGTAAGTATTTGTTATTTTAAAAAAATGTGGTCCTCTATAGTAATCCTCCGCAAGAAGCACAGTGCTGCTCATGCTTCCAAGTATAGTATATGAGGGAATCGCACTGACTAATGTGGATTAGAGACACAAAACACTTGTCAGAAGTGGGATTCGAACCCACTCCCTTTAAGAGAGTGCTCCTAATCTCAGCTCGTTACCTGTATAAAAGACACCTGGGAGCCAGAAATCTTGCTGATTGATAGGGGATCAAATACTTATTTCCCTCATTAACATGCAAATCAAATTATAACTTTTTTGAAATGCGTTTTCCAGGATTTTTTTGCTGTTATCCTGTCTCTCACTGTTAAAATACACCTACCATTAAAATGATAGACTGATCATTTCTTTGTCAGTGGGCAAACGTACAACATCAGCAGGGGATCAAATACTTTTTTCCCTCACTGTACATCCATTCATTATAAATGACCACTTCATCCAGTAAACAGTCAGTTTAAGCACTGCTCCAGGAAATAATAGCATTTGAATAAGAGCGGGGATCAGTTCAAGAATGTTCCGGGTTCTTTGCCTTTGTGGGTGCCAGATACGTATATATCAATATATACAAACATATTGTCAACTGAAAGAAAAAAAGAATACACAGAGGGCCCAGCCATCTAAAGAGGAGATATCAAACCAATAGGCCAAGTTGTAATAGTTATAATTTGCCAGGATGCAGAGAACAAAGCCAACAATCAAATTACAAGAAATTGTTGGTGCAAACTTGGCCAGCATTGCTTTTGCAATTTGAATGTTGTTCAATGCTGGCCACACATCATAAAATGTGTGTGTGTGTTGTGATTTTGTGCCATTTGATCAAAAGCTTGATAATATTTCAATCTTTTGAGTATGGAGCTTTTAACTCTATAAAAAAAATATAATACTAAATACTATTAACTACTTAAGAGGTGTGTTACAGCAGATATTTCAAATGTTTTGGAATGAAGGTTTCAGAGGCTGCCCAGCTCTGGTGCAGAAGATGTAAATGCAAAGATCTTAATTCAAATCCATTACATTTTAAATTAATGTTAACTTAAAAACAAATCCTAGGTCAGCCTGCACATGTAGCCAGAGAACACCTTCTCAGATTTCCAGTTTGAAATGTTAAGTCGCATCAACAAGAGTTTACAAGGCTAGATTTTGAATCTCTGTCACTGTAAACTGAGAGACTATGAAATATATGGTTGTATTATAAGGATCATTGACATTTCTCCTATTGTATTTCTTGTCAAACAGTGTCTTCATGTATGGAATATTATATTTAAAAGGTCAGGGCCCCTGCAAATGCACGTCATTCTTTCAAGGATTCAATTACCTGTAACGTAACCACTGTTACTGTTTTCGGTTTGATTTGGTCTTGCATTTTGATGCATATGTATATATTCAACCATTTTCAAAAGTAGCTTTAGCTAGCTACTTTTAATCCAAAGCAGTAACAATATTAACTAAAATATTACTCATCATGCTATCCTTACCTGACAAGCCTAAAAATAATGACACAATATAATAACTAATATAAACTTCAGTACCCATCATTCTCTGCCAATAACAATAAAACAATATACAAAAGGAAACCCAACATGCTCTGCTCACACAACAAAAACAGGGAAAGAATTCTTCTGTCATCCACCTCAGTTGTTCTCCATGGTCTTCTGGGCCTTTTGGTGTTCCTGAGTTCAGCAGTGCGTTCTTTCTTTTTAAGAATGTTCCAAATAGTTGATTTGGCCACACCTAATGTTTTTGCTCTCTCTCTGATTGGTTTGTTTTGATTTCTAAGGCAAAACTTAAGGCAAAACACCCCAAGAACAAGCAGGAACTAAAGACATATGTAGTGCAGGCCTGGCAGAGCATCACTAGGGAAGAAACCCAGCATCTGCTGTTGTTTATGGGTCCCAGACTTCAGGCAGTCATTGACTGCAAAGGATTTGCCACCAAGTATTGAATCTCACAATTGAATTCATGATTATGTTAGCTTGTCCAATTACTTTTGATGCCTTAAAATTGGGGGGACCACATATAAAAATGTGTGTAATTCCTACACCGTTCACCCAAATTGGATGTAACTACCCTCAAATTAAAGAACATCTTGATTGTTTCCTTTCAAATCAATTGTGGTGGTGTACAGAGCCAAAATTATGAAAATGTTGTCCATGTCCAAATATCTATAGATATATAACATATAAAGAAATCAATGAACATACAGCTATCGATAAGATTAGTATTAATACTGAAAGTAATAATACTAGCATTTCCTTCTCATGTCTCTCTCTTTACAGAAGTGTTCACCTACCCATAGTTTGTATAAAGTTATCCAATAGTACTATCTCAACAAACTGTGCTGTCTACCAGGAAGCACAGTGTATGGAGGATATTCCCTGCAAAAATTTTAAATAAATGATTGTGGAAACAAACGAACAAATGTGGAAATTAAAAAACAAATAAATACACAATGACATGTTATGTCTTTTAACATAATATATACAGGACAGCAATACAGATAGATATTGATGAAAATACATACTGCTTACAAGGCAAGAAAAAGAAGCATGAGAAGAAAGAAAATTAATAAAAAAAAATTGAGAAGGAGTGGTAAATACAATACATGCATAAACAAAAGCTTTAGCAGTGGACAATGCTCAGCCCTCTCTCTCTCTCTAAGCACGGCGAATGAGATTCAGAGTATTCCCTCTCCGGAGTTTGCTCTCCCTCACTTTCTTATTTTCATCCAGCACTTCTCCTGAAAGAAGGGAGGGTACAGAAGGAGAAGAGGAACAGAGGAAAAGACTTAGTCAGACAATCATTCCTTCTATTTTTATGCATTTCTTTATCTATACATCCATTCATTATAAATGACCACTTCATCCAGTAAACAGTCAGTTTAAGCACTGCTCCAGGAAATAATAGCATTTGAATAAGAGCGGGGATCAGTTCGAGAATGTTCCGGGTTCTTTGCCTTTGTGGGTGCCAGATACGTATATATCAATATATACAAACATATTGTCAACTGAAAGAAAAAAAGAATACACAGAGGGCCCAGCCATCTAAAGAGGAGATATCAAACCAATAGGCCAAGTTAAATGTAAAATAAAACAATAAAATGTGTGTGTGTGTTGTGATTTTGTGCCGTTTGATCAAAAGCTTGATAATATTTCAATCTTTTGAGTATGGAGCTTTTAACTCTATAAAAAAATATAATACTAAATACTATTAACTACTTAAGAGGTGTGTTACAGCAGATATTTCAAATGTTTTGGAATGAAGGTTTCAGAGGCTGCCCAGCTCTGGTGCAGAAGATGTAAATGCAAAGATCTTAATTCAAATCCATTACATTTTAAATTAATGTTAACTTAAAAACAAATCCTAGGTCAGCCTGCACATGTAGCCAGTGAACACCTTCTCAGATTTCCAGTTTGAAATGTTAAGTCGCATCAACAAGAGTTTACAAGGCTAGATTTTGAATCTCTGTCACTGTAAACTGAGAGACTATGAAATATATGGTTGTATTATAAGGATCATTGACATTTCTCCTATTGTATTTCTTGTCAAACAGTGTCTTCATGTATGGAATATTATATTTAAAAGGTCAGGGCCCCTGCAAATGCACGTCATTCTTTCAAGGATTCAATTACCTGTAATGTAACCACTGTTACTGTTTTCGGTTTGATTTGGTCTTGCATTTTGATGCATATGTATATATTCAACCATTTTCAAAAGTAGCTTTAGCTAGCTACTTTTAATCCAAAGCAGTTTATAGTGCCATTATCAACTTTTTTATTAAAAGTAGCTTCCCCAATTCTGGGACTCCACCTCTGTTATTGAGGCTCCCTGTTGCTTTTATTACTTTTCTGTAGCCTGCTAAATCTATCTTGCCACTGCAAATGCTACAATACCAAACAAAAAATAGAGTCTACATACTACTTCTGTTACAGATATAAATATTAGTATTATTTGTACTACCACTATTAATACCATTTATAATAATAATAAACACAACTAATAACAATCATAATAACAATATTAACTAAAATATTACTCATCATGCTATCCTTACCTGACAAGCCTAAAAATAATGACACAATATAATAACTAATATAAACTTCAGTACCCATCATTCTCTGCCAATAACAATAAAACAATATACAAAAGGAAACCCAACATGCTCTGCTCACCATCAAAAACCAGTTGCATGTGGTCTGGCTCCAGGTTCGCCTGTCGACATGCTTCTTCTTTCACACTGGCCAGCATCTCCCCTGGAAACACATCCAGTTCGATGGTCTTGCCCCCTTGGAGCCTCACATGCAAGTTCAGCCTGTCTTCACTTTCTGCATCACTGCACACTGAGAGCACCTGAGAGAGTGGGGCAGAGGGCAGAGATGCAGTAAAACTCTCACACGCACTATAATAATACCACTACAGAACAGTGATATTAGTTGGTCAGTTACCCTGAAGTGGTTGGGGACAGGGGAGCTGCGCTCTTCTAATTTCTCTCTGTCTGGGTCCTGCACTCTGGGGAGAGAAATAGAAAGAAAATCCATTGCAATTAGATTATCATAGATAAATGTAAAAATGTCTTATAGACTGACATGCAGGTTAAACATTAATGTTTAATTAATATGGGTGTGGTAGTGCACGCGTGTGTGTGCAAGAGAGGAGAGATGGGGAAAGAAAAAGAGAGGGGGAAGATAGAGAATCAGAGAGGGAAAGAAGAGAGACAAGCAGAAAGGGGACAGAGAATGAAAGAAAGCAATACATGAATACAGTGCAGATATTACCTTGGCTGTACTGGACTGGACTCCTCCTCTCTCTTCTCCTCCTCCTCCTGCTCTGGCTGTATACATGAAATTGGAGAAGTCTTTCACCATCACTTTCTCTTTCTGTTCCTCTGACAATTTCATCCTCATACCTGTGAATGTGTCTCATGCAGAGTCATATTTCTGTAGATTTGTCTACTTATTTTTCTTTCTATTTGTCTTCATGGTTTAATGCATACTGACAGCTACCCAATGTATCTGTTCTGTAGTGTTGTAATGCAACAATTTGTATTCAACACTAACAACTAACTAGTTTTGGTGTTACTGTTTCCTGCAAAACAAAAGTCAAACCACACAAAGCTGACAGCTAGCACAGCTCACATGCATATTAGTACTTTAACTCCTGTAACACATTACTGTAACTGTGGTCTCATATCACACAGACACACAAATGTATACAATGACAAGACACACACACAAAATTATTAACAAAACTGTAGACTAAAACTAAAACGGTTTTAAAATTTCGAACACAAGTAACATGCACACCAAATGTCTAAATACAATTGATTCAGATTTTTAGTTTAATTTACTGATACTTTTATAGATAGGGTATTATTCAAATTGATGTTAATGCGTTTATTCTGATACTGTTTTGTCCAGTATGTATCTATTGCATATGTTCAGTAAAACAATAAACTAGTGTATTATATATCCATAGTTATTATAATATTCAATTTTCCAGTCAGTTTCTACTCACCGCTTCAGTGAACCAGCTCCATAATTGCCCCATCTCTCCTTCTGATCTCACAGAATTGAAACAGAGAACAGCAGAGTCCAAACACTGTACTCAACTGAACTACACTGTAGTGTCTGTACTGCTCAGCACTATGGCACACTGTAACTGCCTCTAAGTCTGTCTCTGTAACAGCACGAATCCGTCCCACTTAACGTGTATAATAAACAGTCCAGAAAGACTTTCACTTGAAATTGTTTTACTGCACTAGACTTTATATAGGCTGAAGAGGAGCAAGGATTTTGTGTAGTTTTCTTGTACACGTTTTGTTTTGAGCTCCTGCATCCTGTAAATATAATAGAAGCACGTCTGTTGCTCCGGCCCCCTGCCAACTGTTTCCTGAGCCCCGTCCAACCCCACACAGTGTCACTTTATGTAGGTATGTCAGTGTGTGATTTCCCTCCTCCCCTTCTGGATTTCCCCACAATGTATCGAGCTCACTGATCACTTTCATTTTCGCTGTCTAGAAAAGGGTTATTTGTGGGAAAGCAGCAGGTGTATGTATTCAGTGAGAGAGAGCTTGGGGGAGAGGGTCAGAGATACAGTACAGTGTACGAAAAAACTGCAACAGAAAGGAAAAGGGGGTGGGGGGAGACAGAGAGGGTCAAATGCCATCCTGTGTAGTACAGAAAAAAGAGAGGTAGAGGAGGGAGAAACTGTAAAGTACAATTAAAGTTGGAGGAAGAGGGGGGACAGAATCAAAGAAATGTACAATACAGTGCAAGAGAGGTAACGTGGGGAGAGGGTATTATTCCCCCAAGATTTTTTATATATTGGTCAGTGGCGCCGACAGGGGGTGGCCGGTGGGGGGCATGGCCACCCTGATACAATCACTGGCCCCTGGCCCGGCCCCACCTCACGACAACACACGGGCGAGAGAGAGCTTGTGGGAGAGGTCAGCGATACAATACAGAATAGGACAGTGCAGGAAAGAACAATGCAATAGAAATGAAAGGGGGGGAGAAAGATAGAGAGGGTCAAATGCAATACAGTGTAGGAGTACAGAGAAAAGAGAGGTAGAGGAGGGAGAAACAGTCAAGTACAGTAAAAGTCCTTGAGGAAGAGGGGGGACAGAATCAAAGAACAGTACAATAAAGCACAAGAGTGGGGAGAGTATTATTTTCCCCCCAGATAATGTAAAGATGACCCAGTCCATTCCAACACAATAACTTGCTCTGCAGTGCATCAACAACACCTGCATGCCAAATAGTAGTTTGGTTACTATAAACATTTTTTTATTTATCTTCCACTCTTCTTATCTTATCTTCCATGGTGCTTCATAAATCACATTCAATTGGAGAGGAACTCCCTTGCTAACACACAATAAATAGGTAAGAACTACAGTGAAAACATTATTTTACAGTATAATACAAATCATTACAAAACTCCCCAACTCAATCATAATACAAAAAGGAAAAACTAATCCTAGATGAATCCCCTTCCCCATGAATGTATATTAAATCAGCACCAAGGCTTAATAGTTTCTCTCCTGGGATCTTTCAACCATAACTGACAAAGATTATAACAAAAGAGGGCTGTAAGGACTTTTCAGGACAGAGATAGTTATTTGGCAGGTGGAGAAAATGGTATCAAGCACACCAGGTTTTAGAAGGGAGACTACTCGGTCTGTTCCTCTTGGCTACCACATCTCTCCTGCCTCAGCAGGTTTATATGTCGCTCTGCTCCCCTCCCCCTTTCTCACCTGCAGCCCTTCAAAGAATAATCAGATTAACCGGTCATTTTTTCAGCAGTCACATCATCAATAAATACAAGAGAAACAGTTCCCTTGGCAGCCATACATGCCCATGCCATAACATGCTTCACAGATGAGGTGGAATGCTTCGGATCATGAGCAGGTCCTTCCCTTCTCCATACTCTTCTCTTCCCATCATTCTGGTACAAGTTGATCTTTGTCTCATCTGTCCATAGGATGTTGTTCCAGAACTGTACAGGGTTCTTTAGATGTTTTTTGGCAAACTCTAATCTGGTCTTCCTGTTTCCTGTTTACATCTTGTGGTAAACCCTCTGTATTTACTCTGGTGAAGTCTTCTCTTGATTGTTGACTTTGACACAGGTATGCCTATCTCCTGGAGGGTGTTCTTGATCTGGCCAACTGTTGTGAAGGGGTTTCTTCACCAGGGAAAGAATTTTTCTGTCATCCACCACAGTTGTTTTCCGTGATCTTCCGGGCCTTTCGGTGTTCCTGAGCTCACCAGTGGATTTTTTCCTTTTAAGAATGTACCAAATAGTTTGGCCACACCTAATGTTTTTGCTCTCTGGTTTGGTTTGTTTTGATTTCTAAGGCAAAACTGAAGGCAAAACACCCCAAGAACAAGCAGGAACTAAAGACAGCTGCAGTAGAGGCCTGGCAGAGCATCACTAGGGAAGAAACCCAGCATCTGCTGATGTCTATGGGTTCCAGACTTCAGGCAGTCATTGACTGCAAAGGATTTGCAACCAAGTATTGAAACTCACAATTTAATTCATGATTATGTTAGGTTGTCCAATTACTTTTGAGCCCCTAAAATTGGGGGGACCACATACAAAAATGAGTGCAATCCACGTTTGGCTTTAAGCATCGTGACTTGACAACCACCTTTCATTGTATGGGGCGCCAAATGTAAAACACTAATCTCGTTATCATGGGACCTGTCAGTGGGTGGGATATATTAGGCAGCAAGTGAACATTTTGTCCTCAAAGTTGATGTGTTAGAAGCAGGAAAAATGGGCCAAATTGTGATGGTGTTCCCGGTCTGCAGTGGTCAGTACCTATCAAAAGTGGTCCAATGAAGGAAAAGCGGTGAACCGTCAACAGGGTCATGGGCGGCCAAGGCTCATTGATGCACGTGGGGAGCGAAGGCTGGCCCATGTGGTCCGAGCCAACAGACGAGCTACTGTAGCTCAAATTGCTGAAAAAGTGAATGCTGGTTCTGATAGAAAGGTGTCAGAACACACAGTGTAGCACAGTTTGTTGCATATGGGGCTGCGTAGCCGCAGACCAGTCAGGATGCCCATGCTGACCCCTATCCACTGCCAAAAGCGCCTACAATGGGCAGGTGAGCATCAGAACTGGACCATGGAGCAATGGAAGGTGGCCTGGTCTGATGAATCACGAGTTCAAGGTGTTGACTTGGCCTCCAAATTCCCCAGATCTCAATCCAATCGAGCATCTGTGGGATGTGCTGGACAAACAAGTCCGATCCATGGAGGCCCCACCTCGCAGCTTACAGGACTTAAAGGATCTGCTGCTAACGTCTTGGTGCCAGATACCACAGCACACCCTCGTCTAACTAGCTACATTTATTTGTCATGAAACTTTATAAAGTTAACTTTCTGTAGTTTAGGGAGGGAATGCTGTGGCGCTGCAATGTTTCCTGCTGGGCTGAAAGCCTGTTTGGAAGGTGGACTTGTGGCAGAGACACACAAGAACCTTCTGGCAAGTTTTGAGGTCATCACTGTTTGTTAATTATTTTTCACTGTGGCACCAGGTCCTGTTGCAGAGAGCAAAACTATATATATATTTTCAATCCATCTCTTTTCTGATAGACTACAGTAAATACAATCTGTGAATACTACTACACAATTGTCAGTAGCAGTGAGTAATAAGCAGCAAGTAAATCTGCTCATGAAATTTGCTGTCAGAACAGCTTGTCATTTCTATGTGCCTTGGCTGATTACATTGTGAGGTTGTAAAAAGGTCACATTTCACTTCATCCATATGTTATATTAAACCATTGGCATATAACTGATGTTCTTCACCAATGAAAACAATATAGTAAAATACAACAGAAGTCAAACATGCCTTTTCAGCCACTTTTCAGGATTCCCTAGACTATATGCAAATATCATCCTTTCCCCCCAAATACAACGATATTTGATATTATCAAATACCGGCATAATCCTTTATTGAATAACATCAACAAGTGCAATTTTGTGTGTGTTACCATACACTTTAAATTAATAGTCAATTACTTCCAATACATATAAAATAAGAGTAAGACCTTTCACAATACTAATATCTACCAGTAGCTATAATAAATACAAGATACCATGGACTTTTATGGGAAGAAATATACATGAACTTTCTTTTTCAATTATACCTTGTTATGTACCCTCAAATTGAAATAAAATTTGAAGTTCGCTTTTCACAGTATAGTTATGCATACACACTAAAGCAATAACTAGTCAAAACCACTGTTGTATCAATACCAAAATATACCACACAATACAGATAATTAAAGGAAACTTAGAATACTCTAAACTGTATTTAAGAAAAATACAGCTCTGGAAAAAAATAAGAAACCACTTAACATTGATTTCTGAACTTGGAGTGGTCTCTTAATTTTTTCCAGAGCTTTAAGTTTAAGGGGGTGGAGTTTCCCCATTGGCATTGTGCTCCACACCCTTATCTTTTGTTAAATAGGGCAATGTAAGATAAAGTATTTGAATCTGCTGAACTTTTTTTACATTTATATTTCCTTACATTCCTTAATTTTTAAATAGAACCTCCCCCCCCATCCCATTCTTCTCTCAGAACAGTTGCAGTTCCACAACTTCATTGTTGTGAATGCGATGATGCCGTCTCAGGTTGCTGAGGTGGCTGAAGCACTTCCCGCACTGTGAGCAGCAGTGTGGTCGCTCCCCTGTGTGAATCTTCCTGTGCTGCTTCAGGATGCCCAGTCGGCTGAAACTCTTTCCGCACTGTGGGCAACAGTAGGGCCTCTCTCCCGTGTGGATGCGTTGGTGGGTTTTGAGGTCACCCGAGTAGCTGAAGCTCTTCCCACATTGACTGCAGGAGTATGGTCTCTCTCCTGTGTGAATGCGCTGGTGTGATTTTAAGTGGCCAGGCCTGCTGAAATACTTCCCACACTGGGTGCAGGTATATGGCGTTGATTCATTGTGGTTAGGCTGCTTTCTATTGAGCCATGGTGCCTCATGTGTAAGTCCTGTCACTGATATGCACACAGGCTCCAGTCCACAGAGCTCCTCCATTCCCTCTCTGCTCCTGTGCATCTCGTCTGTGGGCTCTGTCTCCTGCCAGGAGGAGCCCTGCTCCTTTTCACAGGGCTGCTGCTGCTCAATGTGAGTCTTTTCCTCAGCATCAGGAAGAACACTGGCCTCCACGCCTGGGAAAATATAAAATAAATACAATATAAGAAAACAAGACTTTAAGAAAAACAGCATGGAGAGAGACATTAGTCATAAGGGGTTAATGAAGGTTCTTAATGTATATGTTGTGTTTTTAAAGAAACACAAGACAATATTAGCTGTAGATCTATTTTTCCTCATTGGAGTTTAAGAGATTATGGTAGAATGTGAAAGTAGATGGTACATACAAATATATCAGGGAAAACAAAGCATACATTCAAGTTACAAGTTTTGTAATACAACCAGAAGAAATTAAGGTCAAGTATAACATATATACCAAGACAAGTAGTGATGCCTTCTTGCAATGCATGATAAAAATAAAAGTATATTTTCAATTTATAAAATAAATACTTAGATTAAAATGTAATTAAAATACATCTTTGAAATAGATGGTAGAAATGTGTTATCCTTACATTTTTCATATGCCAAAATGTACCCCTATTTTGTATATAAAAAATGCTTGTACTGTATGAGAAAAAGTAAGAATGTGATATCTGTAACCCAAAACAACATTATTCCAATGCTTTGTTTCAAATGTCGAAATAGAGACCTTTTGTGTAACTGGAATACATCAGAGAACTGGTCAGCCTACAAGACTGGACTTTACTACTGCTACTGCTACTGCTACTACTACTACTACACCAGGATGCTAGGGAAGTTCACATTGTTCTAGGTTTAAACAAATATATACAGCATTTATTTATATCTCATGTTGATGACTGTGCTGTCTAATTCAACATATCTGGTTTCATAGCTTCCTTGTGCAGAATTTACTGTATAAATCCTTCATGAAGGACAGGTGACTCAGAAAAGAAAGGAAAGTTAATGAACAATCAATTTACTACTCAAGAATAGTAAATGACTCAATATGAAACATTAATGGAAGAAGTACACACAGCTCAGATGAATGAGGAATTCAAGTTGTATTCTGGGTACAGTGAATCAGCATATAATATAACTGCACTGCGGAAAAAGAAGTGCACTATTAGACAATCTGAAATCAAATTCCAATGTCAAAAGCCATGTAAACAATGTTTTTGGAAAATGTATAGGAACTTTCTGAAAGTAACTGTTCAACATGAAACATTCAATATCAAAACTAGCCACATTTATATCACGTAAATCGTTTATGATGATTCAGGTCCTCTACTGCTTTTCCATGTGGAACATCATCAGAAAATTATCTGGCTGAACAGAGGAGGTTCACAATATTTTAAATCAGTTTTCTTATACTCATGTCATGATAACATACTGGTTGACATTTGGTATTTGGCAAATGGAACCATTTTAATTGCTCTGTTTACAATACTGAACAGTTTCCCGCTACTTAGAAGGATGTATGTCTTGTATCTCATATTAACTGTATATTTTACCTATGCACTTCTGTAATTTTGTACTGTATTTGTGCATTTTTGTATTGCTCTTGCATACTGTATGTCACCCTGGATAATGGTGTCAATCAATAAATAAATAAAAGTATAATTCTTCCAGGCATGCAAGTCATCATGGTTATAAACAGTTTTCACATTTGAGCAATCCTGAGGTAGTCCTCCAAAGTGCAGTTGCATTATACAGTTGTTTGAATTGGCCACATCATTTCAAATCTTCCCTGCATACAGTGATGTTACAAAGTGTTATGTTACCTAGTATCAGCTCAAAGAGATCTGTACCAGGGTATTTGGAATTCAAATTAGTTTGGAAAACAAAATGTAACAGGTTGGCCATTTTTACCCTGAAGAATGGTTTCTTGCTTTTTTGGTTATTTTGACTGTTTTAGTTTGTTATTTCTGAACACTTGTGTGTTCAATTTTCTGTTTTGTTGTCTTTGGCCTGTGTACCTAAAAGCATTTTATCTGTGTTTTCCTTTTCATTCAACAGCTAGCCTGTCACACTGAAGTAATTGAAAAGTATTTTTCTCCACATCTTACAGATATGGTTGTAACATCCGTGGATATCCGTGGATATCCTTCATGAACCACTGGAGAAAATGAATGAATGGAAAAATACCAAATAACAATATTTTCACAAAATATTGGACACATGAGAATTTTTTGAATTTTTTTATTGCACAGTGGTAGCATGGTTAAGGATGCAGGAATGATTCCGGCCTTAAGCATCTACCTGTTCTTCCTGTGGCCATGTGGGTTTTTGCCAGATGCTCTTATTTCCTCCCACGTCCCAAAAACTTACTGCCCTTTAGCTGTGCAAGTTTAGTGTGTATCTGTAAGTGCTACCCTACAATGTATTGGACAATTCAGGGTATACCCTGCCTTGTACCAAGGGTTTGCCAGGTTTAGCTGTGAATTGGAGAAACCCTGAACAAAATGCAACAGTTATTTAAAATGGATGGATAGAAGGATCTCAAAGCACAAATGTTAAATTGGGGGAAAACCTCCTTAAATCCAGCTAAGGAGAAAGGGATCTTCAACTGCCCCTACCCGTGCACTTTGGTTGCATTCTTTTTGGACTCGGCATTGTGATGCACCCTTCTCAGCACCTTCTGAATGTTCTGCAGCTTCTCAACAAAAATCTTGTGTGTGACCGATGGACACTTCTCCCTCACAAGGGCTTCCAGCCAGTCTAGACGTTCAGGGTGCAGGGGTGGCCGGGGGTTCTCTCCCGATTTCACAGACCTCTTCCCAGTCACAGAACAACAATGCAACTCCTCGCGTTTGAACACCTTCAACACCAGTATCTTCATGACCTCCTGGACAGCATCATCTGATAGATGGGCTACAGCTGACCGAAGACTGGAGAGCTTCAGCCCATTGCAGGTGTCCTCTTGTCCAGGGGCCTGCACATGTTTCTGCTTCTGCTCCTGCTCCTCAGTCAGCTTGCGCACTTGGAGCTTCAGAGTCTTCAGCTCATCCCGCAGCTCCTTCATTACCTCCTCGGGAGCCCTGGAGAGGAGAAATGTGGAAACAAATTGTAATACAAAAGCCACAAACAATCAAGGACTAAAACAAACAATTATAGCTGGCAGATCATTGCACCAAAAAAAAAACTAAATCAAATGAAGTGTCCACAGGAAAAAAGCTCCAAGTCCTTTTTCTATTTAGTGCAGTTTTAAAGGATTAAATGCACACAAATGACACACCTAATGCTTCCATACATCCATTAATACCATGGGCTTCAGCATAGATGCTGCCATCCTATGGCAAATCTGCCCTACTATAGGAGTAATCGTAGTGCCTTATAGTTTCTTTTTTAGGTTTATTTTAGTTTATCTAATTTAATTGTTTATGTGTTTCTATTTGTTTACTTTCAATCTGTAAAGCACTTCATGGCTACCCTGCAAAGGGCACTATACTGAATCAAAATGTAGATCCTGGGGCACCAATGCATTTTTTTCTTTTTGTTCCAGCTGAGCTCTCAGTTATCTAATTCAGTCCTGATCTGTACTATTGGCAATTGTTCAACAGCTGACAGGTCAATTTATGCAATTTTAATTTAAATACATTTCAAAATAAGGAATTAAGAGCTAAGCTGGGAACAAAAACCTGCAGGTATAGGGTATATTCCAGGACCATAGGAAACCACTATAACTACTATGATAATATATAATCTTTGCATAATCTAAAATACTTTAGGAGACAACTAATTTTGAAACCTGGTTTTCTGAAAACAACTGAAAACAGTGTTCTAGTCCTGGACTCTTCCTATATATTACTTGACGGGTAATTCAAATATCCAACTAATTTTATCAAGACAGCTATGCAATGTTTAATGACGTTACATAAAATCACCTAGCTATGGTCTGAAGTATTCACAGCCTTCATCTTGAAGCAAGATTTCATCTTGTTTCAGTTTAATCCTTGTCTTATCTTATTCAGTTATCTTGTCAGCATGTGTACAAGGACATGGTGCAAAGCTGAGCGAAGCAGTTTAGGGTTCATCATGATGGTATAAGGACGTGATCCTGTGTGTTTGTGGGCCAAATTCAATTGCTATGAGTTCACAATACAGTGGTATAGATATACTAACTGTATCATCTATACTCATACTAAATACATCAACAGCATTTTAAGTTTCTCCATAATACTTCAAACACCACTGCTCTCAGATTGTCATTACATTGTTTTCAATCATTAATCATCTTTAAAAGCTTTGAAAAATACCAACTACCATGTACCTGGGGCCGACGGAACTTAAAAAATGGATGTTGTCTTCGTCTGATAAACCACCTGCAATCAAAAACAAAATGAAATAAAAACAAACAAAAAAGTTCTACATTCACAACAATATATACAAAAAATCATTCACCAATTACAATTTCTTTGGTAGTGCAATGATGTTAGCAAATAACTGCAAGGGACAAATGACCCCAGATTTTGCTTGCAGCACTGTGAAGCAAAATGCAGTACATGGCCACAAGAGGCCATGGTTTCCCAAAAGACAACTGAGCAGGCCATTCCATCCAAATGTACTCCATCCTATTTTTACTCTGTGTTTCTTCCGTAAGATCTCCATCTGCTGATTTGTTATCCAAAGTAAACATAAGTGTTGACATTGATGTACTCTTAGTTTTCACAAACTTTGACTTTGGTTTTTCACAAGTTCATTTTCAGTCTTACTTGCATCTGTGAATTATAGAATTTGAAGCTGCAGGTCTTCAGCTGTTTTTGTTCAGATGACGATGCTATTGGCAAATAATACATTTTTCAAATAAGCTCTGTTTACCTGGATTCCTTTTTCTTCCTGGTCCAAAGTCTTTGAGTGTTGTTGGTCTTTGAAGAGTTTGTATGTCCTTGAAAAATGGGCAAGCTTAAGGATCTGAGTGACTTTGACAAGGGCCAAATTGTGATGGCTAGACAACTGGGTCAGAGCATTTCCAAAACTGCAGCTCTTGTGGGGTGTTCCCGGTCTGCAGTGGTCAGTACCTATCAAAAGTGGTCCAAGGAAGGAAAAGCAGTGAACTGGTGACAGGGTCATGGGCGGCCAAGACTCATTGATGCACGTGGGGAGCGAAGGCTGGCCCGTGTGGTCCGATTCAACAGACGAGCTACTGTAGCTCAAATTGCTGAAAAAGTTAATGCTGGTTCTGATAGAAAGGTGTCAGAACACACAGTGCAGCGCAGTTTGTTGCGTATGGGGCTGCGTAGCCGCAGACCAGTCAGGGTACCCATGCTGACCCCTGTCCACTGCCGAAAGTGCCTACAATGGGCAGGTGAGCATCAGAACTGGACCACGGAGCAATGGAAGAAGGTGGCCTGGTCTGATGAATCACGAGTTCAAGGTGTTGACTTGGCCTCCAAATTCCCCAAGTTTTCTCAATCCAATCGAGCATCTGTGGGATATGCTGGACAAACAAGTCCGATCCATGGAGGCCCCACCTCGCAGCTTACAGGACTTAAAGGATCTGCTGCTAACGTCTTGGTGCCAGATACCACAGCACACCTTCAGAGGTCTAGTGGAGTCCATGCCTTGACAGGTCAGGGCTGTTTTGGCGGCAAAATGGGGACCTACACAATATTAGGCAGGTGGTCATAACGTTATGGCTGATTGGTGTTTAATGGATATATCTAGAATTCAGATTGGTTTGTAATTAGAAGCACTCCAATGAAACACAGTACAGACAGTACTTATAATATTAGTCCTTTTACCCCCATTAGATAGCACTTCACAGAGTTTTATTTGCTTCTTGCGTTTTTGATTGCTTTCCTCCTTGCTCCCTTTCCCGTAACCCTTGACTGTGACCCTACATCTTGACAGCACGTAGCTTTTACCGTCTAGGATGTAGGACCTCACTTACTGTACTTACCTGTGTAAATTGTAAATTGGAAGTTGTAAAATGTATTATATTTTAAATTGCTATGTTGTATGTAAATTGAACTGTATTTTTGCACTTTGTTTTGCACTCATGTTGTAAGTCGCCCTGGATAAGGGCGTCTGCCAAGAAATAAAAATAAAATAAAAAATAATAATAATAATACGAGAAGATTCAAATACAAACTGTAAGAATTTGGGTGCTGTATTGTCAATCTACACTGAACCCCAACCCTCATTGCCAAGGATGACACCCCTCTGTTCTGATGTGAGTGGGAGAACAGAAACATATCAGGAATGGAGAAATGGAATGTTGATTGAAATTTTGCAATTTGCACCTTTTTCTGTAACTACAACTACCAAAGTACTAGAATGAAACATCCCATCCACTTCATGAAACTAAAATTCCAAGAGCCAGTTAAAAATGTTTTATAAATTACAAAGTCCAAAAAGACAGTGGGCATGGAAAAGCACTTTAATAAAGGGTAGTGGGAGTATGGATAGTAATAGTAGTACATTAGTAGCAACAAGCAGAAAACCTTGATACATCAACAAAAACCTTGATACAAAGAAAGTGGTACGAAACACTTAAACTGTTAAACTACTGTTCTTTACAATAACTTAAAACTAATTAAATGCATTCATGTTTTCATTTACATGTGCATTTGACAGTTCATATTCATATTTTTTCATGTTAATACATAAAATACACTACCGGTCAAAACTTTTAGAACACCCCCATTTTTCCAGTTTTAAATTAAATGTAAGCAGTTCAAGTCCAGTGAATAACCTGAAATGGTACAAAGGTAAGCAGTAAACTGCCAGAGGTTAAAATATGGTGTCAATTAACAAGTCAATTAAAACAAAAACACAATATGGCTACCTAACCACGTGACCAAACTGTGAAACCTATAAATGTGGTTTCAGCCCTTAGCTGCAGTTCCTATCAATATAAGATTGTAAGTAAGATTCATGAGTGTAGCATATCATTCCACAGAGATACAGAGCAACGCATACATAAAACAAAGTTAAAACGTGATTGGTCCACAACAGCCATGTATTTTTATGATGCAAATTGCCTTGAACAGACCTGATAGAGACTCAACCTATATCACATATGCAAAATCTGAGCACAGTAGGCCTTAAAGTTCTGGCAAAGTCGTGGCTGGAAGTTAATCTACAATACAATATTGCTGCCATACCTTGTGACCGACCAACTTGTCATGAACCTACTTAATGTAGGTCATATCTGGATAGTATACACTACGTTGCAGATGTATATTGTAAGTAGATAGGGAGAAGAAGGTTTTGGAAAGTTGCCCATTTTACATAATATGGCCACCATGCAACATGACTCATCCCATACAAACATTCTATAGCCCTCTACCATTGTATCAATGTGTATTGTGTATTCAATAGTGGTCTCACAGTTCTGGAGAAGAATTCACTGGTAGATTTTCGAGTGATGCAACATTGGTCACCAAATCATGTGACTAAGTGCCTTCTCTTGAAAAAATCCACTTCATGTGAAGAAATGTAGTTCTAGACCATAAGGGAAGTTTTTGAACTAAGGGTTGTATGTATAAAACAAATGGTTTTGGAGAAGATTTTTATAAATGTTGGAAAATGCAAGTTAATCATGGTCAATATAGGTATCAGTTGTAGATGCTTTGGAAATTTTGGCAGAACAATACAAATAAATTAAATTCATAACAATCCTAAAAAAAACAATAGGTGTCCAGACCCTTTGGTGCTAGGCCACCTAATGAACAGGTTAGATCTACATCCACAGAAGGAAGTACAAACTATGCAGACACTTTCCCTGGGTCTATACTTGATGGCTGACCCACCTCCTGACTGGGGTTGACACATGTTCTGCCTGTGTACATGCTTTCACACTAACGAAATTAATAACCCAGGTGGCTAAAAAGTGAGTCATAATCTGGGTTAGTGTGCTACTGTGAAAGGGGCCATAGATTTTGAAAAATGGAAATCACTCTCATTACAGAATAATATCAGTTGTGCTCCCTTATGATTACATGCTGATTTAACAACATCAGGTTTGATAACAGAGCAAAGAATCCCCACAGGGGCAGCAAATACATTTCCACAATAATCTCATATATATTATTTTAGAATTCTCCAGACTTACTTCTCATCATCAGGACTTCCTGTGGGTCTCTCCTGGCCAAGTCTACTTCAGACCTCTCCTCTTTGATCTGGAGAGATTCGGGCTTATGCTCTGTAAACTGGATCAGAGCAGAGCAGAATTTGGATTACTATGTTGGGAGTGTGGTGGTGTAGTGATTTGCATTGCAGTCTCACAGCACCTAGGCACCAGGATAAATTCTCGCCTTGGGTATCTGCCTGTGTGGAGTTTGCATGTTCTCCTTGTCGGAAAATGTTTTCTGTTGGGTGTGTGTATGTTGACCAGTGATGGACTGGCATATAAATATATTATGTCCCGGCCCCCGCCATTTGACTGGGCTGCCCTGTTTAAAAAAAAAAAAAAGGGGTGTTTAAATGGGGGGCTAGAAAGTTGAGCGACGTGGACTGGCCCACTGGTCCATCTCTCCCTCTGTGCAGCAGCTGCAGCCCTTAGGCCCGCCCCTTCCCTCACACACACTGACAGTGATTTAGCCACTGGATATTGATGTAGTAACTATAGAGGGAAGTCTGCTTTATTTTAGAAAAATATTGTAGAAAAGCAACACAGTAAAAAAACTAAAAAGTGTTTGAGTAAGATGCCGCCAAATGTAGAAGGTTAACACTTAATCGGTAGTATGGGACACCATTCTATATGTTGCTAGAAAAAATTTGAAAGTGCATTTTTTTTCCTTTTAGAAATTACATGGATTCGACATTTTTGAGCACCTTAGTTGCTGCAAATTATCACGAGTTTTCATTTATTTGTATTAGAATTTATAACCAATCAAAGTTGTGAGAAAAGACTCCTCCTTCGCCACAGGAAAATAGGAATAAAAATTGATGAAACGATTGTGGGATACAGGAAGACAAGGTGAATATTTGTATTTGTATTATGTATTTGTACTTATAAGTAGAAGAGGCCAGTCAATAAGAATACTTTCACCATGTCACATTAAAATTATGAGACCTTATAAGAATACTTTCACCTTGTCATGTTAAAATCACGAGACCTTTTCATATATTTTTTAATATATGAAAAGGTCTCGTGATTTTAACATGACAAGGTGAATTGTTGCAGAATTAGTTTAATCTCAATATTGTCGCTAATCATGTATTTTGGGATATTTTAATTATTATGTTGAACTGAAAATGCCTGGACAATTAAATTTATGAATTAACTGTTTTACCACCAATAATTTTCAGCAAGGGCACAAGAAAGAGCACACATTTCTGTTGCATTTTTTAAAAAGTTGTTGTATATCCCAAAACAGGAGTTCCCAATCCTGTTTTTAGTTCCAACCAACCTCTCAATTTCTTAATTTAACCTAATCGAAGTAACTATCTGCTTAGATTTTACTTTTTAAAGTAATAAAATAGTTGGTTATTTAATAAGTTATTTATATAATTCTATACTTAACTTAAATCCCTACTGTTTAAAATAATTAAAATGCTCTGATTTAGGAAATTATTACTTAAATTAAGGATTCAATTAAGCAACTGAGAGCTCAGTTGGATCAGAACCTATCTCTGTCCTAGGAGAACACATGCTGCACAACAATAGCTTATTAATTGCTTTGTTTATTGATGGCAAGGTAGAAAACATGGAATAGACACATTTAAACTTTTCCTATTTACAGTTTGGTTAATTAACACATTTATTTGCTCAATAATATTAAGTATTATGATATAGCCTAAGAATAAATTATGAAAAATACTGATGATACATACATTATTAATTTAATTGGCTACTGTTAAACATTCTCTACACAGTATAAACTGGTGTCCTATATTCCATTTTCTAGCAAAATGTAGACTGGGGTCCCTTCAGCTTCAGTGTAAAAGAATAGCTGTGATGCAGCTGGGTGATGGTTTTAGGGGCTGGTGTGTGAATGTGCGTGGGTCAGCGCGGCGGGGTGTTGTAGTATCCGTGGGCTGGTTGTGGTGGGGCAGTCTGGGTTAAGAGTCCAGGGCCGTTTTTTTAAGTCCGTCCCTGGATTAAGTGGTTGTTGAAAATGGATGGATGGAAGTGGTGTTGGTGGACCAGTAGGAGGCACTCTTTCCTTTAGACCAGTGGTTCTCTAACCCTGGTGCTGGAGGACACCCTACACCTACTGCTTTTTTTGTTCCAACCACACTCAATTACTTAATTGAACCTTTGTGTGAAGCCTTCTAATTATGTTAAACAGTGGTGGTTAAATATAAAATTGTATAAGGAACTTTTTATCTTGTTAAGGAACCGAGTTTTCTCAAAAAGTCAATTGTAATCAAATTGCACACAATTACCCATTTATACAAATGGGTTTTTGGAGCAATCTAAGTAAAGCCAAGGGGACAACAGCAGTCTCCCCCACCTGGGATTGAACCCGAACTTTCCACTCGGGAGTCCAAAGCCTTAACCACTACTGCACAATGCTGACAAATGCATTCTGGAAGTAACCTATCCATTGTCTCAATGATTCAGGTGGTTTTGGTGCAAAATCCTCAGATACAGTGTTTTGAAAGGCAGACATATTCCTGCATGCATTGGCTTTACAATCCATAAGAATAGGAAATACATTATATTGAAGTTGTAAAGAAATCACCTCTATGGCACAGTGCACCAGGTTGTTTTCACTGTAATTTCTGGTCTAGGAAAGAGTGCCCCCTAGTTCTAATGAGAACATTAAAGAAAGAGCCAACATGCTCTGAGCCAAATCTGTTGCAAAGTGATCAATATCAAATAAAGATTACTAACCTCTTCTTTAATGACAACAGACTGAAGCTCAGGTACAGGACATGAGTCTGTAGCTTCCACCTTATACCCTGCTGGTCTGGGCTCCTTGGCTTCCCAAAGATTGCTAAACTCGTGCGTCACAACTGACATATGTTTCCTCTTCATTCCTATAGAGAAAACAGGACAGACTGAATGAGTGATGTCAATCAGAACAGGTTTTCTAAATATGTTTGTAATGAATCTGTTTACATGCAAGGAGAAAAATAAATCAGAGATTTCCACAAAAAGCCAAGCTAGTCAAAATGAGGTTTAACTTTTTGTCTGCAAAAATTGTCATTGAAGCAAAAACACCAAAATGTCTTTGCATCATCTTCTACAATTGTGAAAGGAATGACAATGTTGGATAATTAAGCACTTAACTGTGTTCAAGTTTGTAACAGAATTTGTTTTGAAATGGAAAACAGACACAGCTTTACTGTACTTCTCCAGGGCCAGGGATGGAGGTGCCTGTATTAGTTCCTTGATTAGGACTGGTAGAGTCAAATGCAGTGCTTAGTGGTGTTTGGAAGGCTGGTGGTGAAGGAGGAAGAGAACCATCATTATTGTACATCTTTCATTCTGATTTTTTGTGTGTCATGGATGGGCAACTCCACAGATCCATGGCCACACCATCTTCTGTTTATTTTATTTCTAAATACAATTAATTATTTTGATAATAATTCAAATCACCATCATTTCCACTGAAAGGTATATGAAAAACCTGAAGGAATCCTGCCTTTCAGGATTAGAGCAGCCCATTGCCGATTAAACAACATGAAACTCAATATGGTTAAAGGAGTACAAAAAATAAAAGGAGAACTGAATACAGTACCGGCACCCAACTCTTTCCTGGTGTGCTCCTCACACACCTGCACTCCGATGCTGGTTACAGAAGGTGCTGTTTTCCCCATGTGACTGATCCCATAGCTCTGCTCTGCTGTAGACATGGTCTCCCACATCTGCAACCTCAGCCTCAGGCTCTCGTTCTCTTTCTTGACCTTGGCGATCTCCACACGGAAGTGAGAAAAACTGCCCTCCACCACCTTGGTGATCTCATACACGGCTGCTTTGAAGAGAATCTCCATGACGGAGGAGAGCTGGGCTTGGAACATCACCGAAGAGTCCGACATCGTGATCCACCTGCGAGTGCACCTTGAAATGCATCCCACTGGGTTAATTGTTTGTGCAGTATCAAAATTTATTTTTTAATATAAACTTTTACTATTGATGACAGATCTTCTTTCAGAGCAAATTATAATACATACAGGATTCACAATAGAGACCTCTGGAGAACATGCCTATACATTTATTTTTGTATTTTGTATATATATATATATATATATATATATATATATATATATATATATATATATATATATATATATATATATATAGAGAGAGAGAGAGAGAGAGAGAGAGAGAGAGAGAGAGAGTATTCTTTCTATGATTTAAAGGTCCAGGGAGCAAAATGAAAAAAACTTTAATTCCCCTACTTGTATTCTATGTTGTCCTGTTCGAGACTATTTTATATTCAGGTTAGAACATATACAGGTCTACACTGCTATATTGTGTTTTTTTGTGTGCTTTTAACAATTAAGAATTCTAACATGTCCAGACTGTGTCAATAAATTGCTCCTAATAATTGTTTGAGTGGTGCTTGTTTGACATTACTCTGAAAAGAATCATGTCAACAACACTGACCCCATAGTGTTGAGAGAGAGTGTGTTTGCCCCGTCCACACTTCAGGTTTAGACCGGCCAAGGGCACAGAAGTAATTTGGAGGGGGAGATTATAGCAGGGCGCATTCTGTACATGGGCTCCTAACGGTGACGTAACCCCTCTGTGAAATTGGTAGTGTATAAATGCAGATTTGATTAGTTTGTTATGTAGTTGCTGTACTACACCTGTCTACGGTATGTCTGGACACATCTTGCACAGCCCTTATGACAATAGGATAAATGAACCTCGGTCTAGTTTCTTATCAATCTGAACAAAATGTATAATTCACAAGGAACACTAGAATCGACAGATAATGCTTCCCTTTAAATGTATGTATGTGATTCACTGTCCCGTGTTTGACAATTTTATTCACTGTGGTATATATATATATATTATATAAAGCTAAACATCAAGGTTATTCAAAACCTTTATCCCTAAATTCTAAGCACATCTTTAACAGTAATACCAATGGCAGGGGGAGAGGGATGTAGATAGATGAACATAGCGCTTGTGGTGATATTAAGAATCAGTGAAGGCAATGTTTATAAATCAGCCGACAGTGTATAAATAACTGCATTTAAATAGGTCAGACCTTCAGATCCATACATGATACGCCCTACAATAATATTAATGTATAGCAAAATACTGGTACTGCATACAAATATGAGCATCCGAGATGTGCAGGGTTAAAGTGAAGGGATTTACTATAAGGACAGCCATGCATATCGTTTAATCGAGTGCAGCATTAGGGAACAAGCATATAACATAACTACATAAATACCCTTTTCACGTTTTCTGCTTTGATACGATGTATGCTTAAAACAACGGTAACGTATCACGTCCCACATTTTTAGCTTTAAACAAGACACGGATGTACAAATACGTGTAGCTACATTAAAATCCTTGTCCCGTCGTTGCCTAGATCAGCAGGGTCAATAAAAATAAGAAAATGAACACGACCAGAAAAAAATCTAAGCAATGTGCTGTCAAAACCTCCAGGTCACGATTTGTCATGAACATTCAAGACAAAATAGTAATCATCCTATTTACAAGATGTTTTACTTTTCATCGCTGTTGCAATGGATACACAAATAAATAAAACTGTTGCGCTTCACTACTCACCCCCAGTAGGTAAAAGATCGCTATCCTCACTGAAATACTGAACCAAAACAAAGACAGCTATTCCTACCCACCAGCCCGAGTTCCGGGATCAGGACACCGTATCCCATGATTCCGTTCACCTACCCGTGATGCACTGCGTTAAACACTACACGCGCCATTTTTGTAGGCATCCGAACTGTAACAAGAGTAGCTGTTTTTACCAAAACATAATAAACTCGTTTTAAAAGTATCTCATGAATAAAGACTTGAGATTTAGATAGAGATTTTATAAGGTTATGTGTCTAAAACATATTAAAATAAAAGCCACCCCATGTAGGGTTTACATATTTTAAAGCCGCACTGTATCACTACAGATTGTTGTAGGCAGTATTCCCTGACTCAAAATTTCTGCCTTAGGAGTTGAAATAAAACCCAGAAGCCAACTTTTTAATTGGCTATGTGTCTTTTTTATGCTACAGAATAAGGTACTTTAAAGTCCATATTAAAATAGTCATAATTATATTAACATATCTGTTTTTAAGGATTCTTCACTAGTATTTGTTTAGAGTTGCTTTATGCAATAATCCGGTTCATTGTTTTCTCTTCTCAAAATGACACAGTAGACCTACCCAGACTAGTTTTACAGGATAGGGCACATACTAGTGTGTAACTATAACAACTCTGCCTGGAGAATTTCAAAGCACTCTACAAAGTTTGACTTTACTAAGAAAAAGATAAAGTTTGTAGATCCATCAGAATAACTTATATTCATATAACATGTTGAAATTCAGACATGTTAATGAGTCTCAACAATATTAAAGTTGTTAATGTTAACCTTAAGTGCTCAGCAACCATAGTATTAATGTCACATTTATAATAAAACTAATTAAACAATACATTAAACTGAAAGGTTGAATTAACTTAATTAACTCATCTTCCTGGCTTGATGAGGAATGATGCAACCAATTGTTTTATTGTTTTATGTTTTATTGTTTTAAGTTGATTAATTTTAGAAAAAAAAAGATTTATCAGGATTAAAAAAAAAAAAAGTTTGACAGCCCTAATATATTATTGTTTTATGCATGTGAATACATTATGTGCACAATCAGAAAATCCCCATCTTGAATCAAAATCCTGTCTCAGTCACTGGTCAGTAGCCTATAACTCCTACAGTGTTACCCAGATTTAAACAGCTTCACCGGGAAGCTTGTTGTCAGACTCCCACAACTCTTTGTGTATAGATACATCTCCATTCACAAAAATAAATTGCTATGTATTTTTCTTTTACTCATAACAATTATAACTTTTACTTGCATATTACTATGAATTACTATTATTTACTTTTCATTACTGCAGATTCATTTGGATCTACTTATTCTGTCAGGATTGCTAAAACCAAGTAACTGGAGTACTTGATTTTCTTATCAGCTAATAATTAAAAGTACTTTTTAAGTGCAATGTTGTTTGCAAATATCTGGTCCTGGAGTGCCACGGTCATGCAGGTTTTGTAGGTATCTCTGAGTAATCAATTACTAAATAAATGGAACACATGGTAATTGTGACCAATTAAGACAAGCACAGAATCAATTAATCAATTAGGTTAAGGGGAAGTCAAAAAACAGAAGTGGCACTCCAGGACCAGGCTTGTCTACCCCTGCAGACTTTACTTTTTTTTTCTCTCTTAGACAGGTAAAAATACAAACAGCATTGAATAACCAAAAGAATGGGGACAATGTAAGTATCAAAGACTTAAAAGAAGGGAGATCTGACTGGCAGAGATTTAAGCTGGGAAATGTAGCAATGTTGCTGCCTGGGTCAGTGGTTCACCACTCTGGTCTGCGAGGAGACCTGAGTCTGCTGGTTTTCATTCCAACTGAACTCTTAATTAAACCCTTAGATTATCTCATGATTATTGTGTTACTTCAACCTTGTCAGTTGGTTTCAGCTATGAAATAAGTGCAGATCTCTCAGATAAGTAGCCAACAACAACTGGGGATGACAAGAAAACTAGCCGACACAAGGAGTCCTCCAGGACCAGAGTTGTGTACATTTGCTTGGAAAGGCAGAGGGGGCTGTTCCAGGCTCCTTCTGATGGCCAGGGTGAGACAAAGAGTGCACACCAGAGGGGTAAGGGACTCAAAGGACATATGTAATAACATCCACACAACTATTTACAAGTAGACCAACCCATCCCAGTCATTCCATGTCCATGTAGAGGTCTGCTCCCAGCATGCCTCAGTCCACTTATGCTAATGCAAGAGCAGCTTCCCTCTAGCACTACAATGTATAAGATTAACTTAATGAATGGCAGAGAATCTTGATCTCATCAAGCAAAAATAGTAGACAAATGTCAAGACAAACAGCATATTTAAGCAGCTATACATATGAACTCTTGTCACTTTAAAACAACTTATGACCCTTTTAAATGTCTGCTAATTAATTAATTTATAATGGCTCTTTGAAAGCTCATTTCTTCATTCATGGAACACTTTTCTCATAAATGGTTCAAATTTTGGTAAGCAAGAACCAAAAGATGCTTAACTGATTTGTTTTTTAGTGTAGATAACTGATCATTATCATTAGGTAGCACTGTGGAGTAGTGATTAGGGCTCTGGACTCATTACTGGATTGTGGGTTGTGCGTTCAAATCCTGGGTGGGGCAGTGCTGTTGTACCCTTGAGCAAAGTACTTCACTGAGATTGCTCTAGTACAATGCCCAGCTGTATAAATGGGTACAAATGTAAGTTGCCCTGGCTAAGAGTGTCAGCTAAATAATAATAATAATAATAATTATATCTTCAGTCTCCAGATAGTATAGCACTACTGTATTTAGACCTTTGAATAATGGTTATAAAATATCAAGGTTAATGTAATAAGTGAGAGCCCCAACCCACAGATTCCCTGTCCTAATCTCACTGTCTAGAAAACTAGGTGGATGTAACTCTAAATCCCCAAGTGGCTACCCTCACCCATAGGTAATTCTTAAAGACATATTAATCTAATTCAGAATTCTACAAATTGAAAATTCAAAAAGGATTAACAAACAAACAAAAAATCATTAAAATAACCTTTATAAAAATGTATATATATTATATATATATATTATATAGTCTATTTTGCACATTAACGTATTGGTAACTAGTTGCACAAAGGCACACAGTTGAACCCTCCTGACAGTAACTGAAGATGTGTTTACATTTTAATGTTAACATATTTTACTGTTTTAATTTCAGAGTTTCAAGGATGTTACAACAATTATCTGACCTGTAAGTTAATCATGTTGAACTCTTTATGCTGTACAATCGGGGAGAAGGTGACTTTGAGCATTATACATTTCAAGTTGAATGTATGTTTACTGAGTTTCTTAGTTCAGCCTAAACAAAAGACATGGGGTTGTAACCTTGGGACTGCCATTCTATTGATTCCTGTGGACTGTCACCGACTGTCTTAACTAATTCAACAAAACCAAACAGAAAATATATTTATACATAATTAATAAGTGATAAATAGTATGATGATTAGTGTGATGATTCGTATATATTAAAGTGACAAAATCACTTAGTCAAATAGTTTCAAATGAGGGGTTGAAGTACTTTTGACTACAGCTGTATAAATGGATCAATCTGTATGTCTATGTAATCTATCGGTTTAATGGTTTAATTGATTATTCTTATGTGTGGTTTATACCTATTAAGTATAGGCTGTACTATTTTGTATCTGTATTATAGTTTTAGTTAATTGATTAATAAAGGATATGACCTACCCATCTACCTCTACTCTAAAATAGCTAATTAAGAAAAGAATCAGAATTTGGTTGGGAAGAACACTGGAAGACACAATTGTTTTGCAAGATCAGTGTGAGGAAATATTATGTTACAGATCAAGATGCGCTGAATGGAACTTCTCTATTTTGTAATTTTATTTTCAGACTCCAGAGGGCATTACAACCCTCCCAAAATCAGTAAGTTGATATGTATGCCTTCTTTACACTGATAAAGTCAGTCAAGACGGGAGTGCGAACAGTGCATGATTTATCCACTGAGTCAGCTCTCTGCAGCAGGGTTTCAGAGGGTTTTCTGGTTCTAGCCTAGTTACCAGTCACTTAATTGATCTGATTAGCTGATTACAGTCTTCCCAGCTGTCACGGTCTCCCCTGTTTCCACCTTAGTTCACCACCAGAAGTCTCCCTCTCCTGAATAATAGTCTAGTGCTTCTCCTTTCCTTTTTTCCAGTCAAACCAGTCTTTCCACATTCTTTCCTGCCAGGTGCACCTGTTCTGTCCTCCTCTCCTATCATTGGTCAATCTTTCATTCACCTTGTTCAAACCCTCTCTCCTTCACAGTACTTAAACCCCTCTGTTTCATTGATTCATTGTGAAGTCTTGCTTTCTTTCTAGAATCAATTCTTAGCCTTGTTCCGTATTTGTGTTGCCGTGTTCTCTCGTTTACCCCTTCTGGATCTCCCCACTAGCCTGTTCGCCTGATCGATCGACCTTGGACTGTCTCTGTTTACTCTCTCGTTTTGCCCTTATTGGATTATCTGCTTCTAGCCTGCACTTGGATCCCTTCCTTTGGTCCTTGTGGACGTCACACCAGCAGGCACTCGACGTAATTTCAACGTTGTTTCATGGTTGAAATGTAGTTGTGACGTGGATCAACAAGAATACAACTACTATTCAACGTGGTTTTTGCAACGATTCATCAACGTCAAAAAATATGTTGCTTTCAGGTTGAATAGACGTCGTGACAGTCAAAACAATCAAACAGACCCCCAGATAACAAACACAATATCAAGCGAATTTACTGAATAGATGTTAATATAACATTGTTTTTCATTTCAGATTGGAGTGGAGACAGTTGCAACTGCAATCTGAGGAGTAAGTTAACTATGTTTTGTCTTTTTATAAAAAAAAAAAATCAGTAGGCAACAGTAGGAATATGTTTGGTCATATACAGAGAATTATTTCAAGGGCAACACATTTGGTGTTCAGTTTAACATAACTGTGTGGGGATATCAATGGTCTGATAAATGAAGGCAATGTCTTGTAGTATTTATGAGATACAGTGGTATTATATTCAGGAAGGGTTTTTCACCATTTGTTTTTTTTTTTAATGTAATAAAATACAAAAAGTTATCATGGTTAAGTTACATTTGTGCGGCATTTACCTTTTTCTGGATGATTTTGCACTAGTTAAGTTGTCTATAGCCCGATTTTATAACTCCAGCCACCCTTATGGCCGGTGGCTGCCCAAGGCTTGTTGGTCCTAATGATGGAGGATATCAAATACTGAGTAAAATGTTCTTCAAGGATTAATTTCTGTGCTTTGGGACTCTGGTTAACGTGCAGCTTTACAGTTCTGTAACTGTAAAATGACTACATTGAATTTCATTTCAACTTTTCTCCAACATTCCCTTTCACTTGCAGTCTTCACACAAAACTACAACAGGAGCGAGAGGAGTGGGTATCTTTATTTATCTGTAATCTTTATACTTATATATGAGGGGACATACATGGAACTAATTACATGGTTAATTAAAGAAAAGTAAGGTTAATTCATGGTTAGTAAGACTTATTGGTGAATAGTGTGGTTATTAACAAACTATAATTAATTCATGAACATAAGTCAGTAGCATTAACACCAATTAGATCCAATCAAAACTTTGACCCACCCATAAATTACAAAGTAAAGACTGATGGTAAATTAAATTGCAACAGTTTTTAATGTGTGATTCAGGTTATGTTCTGGACTAGGCATTCATTTATCTTCATTTATAATTTATCCTGCCTCTTGAATATTCTATGACATAAATATATAGATGGATATATGCATGCATGCACACACACCTATATTAGACAGGGTGAGCTCCTACTGCCACATGGACTAACTGTGCCGGTCTGGAAAGCTTAATTGACTGATAGGCCAGCATGAGAATGCAGCTGCGTGTGCGTCTCTGTCTTTCTTTCTTTCAGTTTAATTACTTATTTATTACAGGCCCATATGCTGGTGGTTTGGTTTTGAGATTTTGTAAATAAAGTGCTTTATTTTTTAGCTTTAGCCTGTTTCTGCTAATGTGTGTGTGTGTGTGTGTGTATGTATATATATAAATATGCAGTGCCTATAGAAAGTCTATACCCCCTTTCAAATGTTTCACCTTGTTTCAGATGTTACCATATATATACCATATTAAAATGCATTGAAAATCCTTTTTTAAAATAAATAAATATATAGGCTATATTTCTAACCACATAACCTCTAAGTGAAAAACATATCTTAGACATTTGTATAAAACCTATTAAAAATAAAAACTGAAATAGATTTGTTTGGTAAATGTCTATTCCTGTTGTAATAACAATCCTAAATTATCTCCGGTGTAAGCAGTTTCTTATTGGCAGGGAGTGTGGCTCTTGTCAGGATAAAAGGGAAAATAAATGCCCTCCAAAAAAACCTGAAACTGGTACAAAAATGTAATGTTCTTGAGTGGCCCATCAGAGCACCATCCTAAATTCAAACAGATATTTGTGGCATGACTTGAAGATTACTGTCCATCAACGCTCCCCAAAGACTGTGACAGCTTGAACAATTTTGTAAAAGAAAATGGTCAAATATTGCCACTCTATCAGTAGACACTCCTAGCCACTGCTAAAGGTGCTTCCACAAAGTATTAAGAGAGGGGGTGGAGACTTATCCTATTATGATATTTCAGTTTTGTATTTTCAATATATAATTTTCTTCACATTCAAATTTTTTTTCCATTTTAACAGTGTGGAGTATGGTGTTAAGATAAGTGGAAACAAATCCTCATGTAAATCCATGAAACTCTGAGGCACTGACTCAACACAGTGGAAACATGTAAAAGGGTTTAGACTCTCTAGACACCACATTTATATAGATATACACAAACACACACACATATATAAGAATATATATTTATATTCCTTATCCTTATACACACACAAATATCAGAATAAGGACAACATGAACCAACATGAAAGAAAAAAAAGAACAAATACAATGTTACATGTTCCAAAGTTTATATATTTATATAAACATTCTGTCCATCCCATTATGGAATTGCTTATTAACTTAATCATCATCATGGTATACTGCTGTAAACTTTGGTAAAGGTCACAAAAAACTCATATAATTTACTGCAATACTTTGTATGTATTTATAATTGTACCTTTTCACTGGGATAAACACAAAAAGCGATTTCAATGCAAAACCTATAAAAGAGGATATTCCAAATTCTTATTCTGTAAATGCTGATATATTATAGCAAGTGATAAACATTACACAAACATCCTTCCCCATACTGCCCTCCACATTTAATTAATATTAATCCTCTTAATGCATATATAACTGATATTATATTACATATTATATATTACCCGTTGCCTTTGCATCAAAGTGCAATACACAACACTGGCAGAGAAATCAGTTTGCCTTTTCTTGGCTATAAATGCTTAACTTTGTTTGCAGGCTGAAAAAGCAATTGCAGGAGGAACGCGAAGAGTAAGTTTATACTTGTCTCTAATACAAATTTGAAATATAAATATAATTGAAACTAGAAATGATTTCTAAACTATTTCTATATGTCCACTTTCAGAATGAAAAGGCAATTACGACGGGAACGTGAAGAGTAAGAATGTTAATAATTGTAACCTTTCTGAGCCCAGTGACAAAGGATGCAATGTAGTTGTACACAGTGAAGACATATTAAAACCATAGGCAAACAATGTAAAACTATGGAATGACCATAAAACCATGTTAAAAATGTAGACATCCTATGTTAAATGTACTATGGTAAACATGCAAATGGGTGCTGTCTGTCTGTCTTTCTGACAGCTATCAGACAAACAGGCCTTCTCCAAAAACATGTTGCAAATGGGGGCACCTATGTTGGCTGTTTCCCCAATTCTTGTTCCAGTTACTCTCTCCAGAACTTATAGAAAGTTCAAATGTTCACTCGCATCACTCAAATTCACATGAATGTGTGTCCACTAGTGCTCTATTTATTTCCTTTATCTGCTTTTCTATTCTATCAGGTTTACACAGGAGTTACAAAAAGAAAGAGAGAAGTAAGTTTGTCTTTCTTTACCTCTTTATGCCCAGAAAATATGATTCAGGTTACACGACACCCCTTGTTGTCAGTGTGTGATTGTACATTTCATGACCAAAAGTATGTGGACACCGCTTCTAATTAGTGGATTCGGCTATTTCAGAGCATTAAAATAATCTGTCCTTGGTTGCAACAATCACTACCGAGTTCCAAACTGTTTCTGGAAGCAACGTCAATACAAGAACTGTTCATTGGGAGCTTCATTAAATGGGTGTCCATGGCTGAGCAGCCGCACACAAGCCTAAGATGCAAAGCTTGTTCTCTGAAGTGACAAATCACGTTTTACCATCTCACAGTCCGATGGATTAATCTGGGTTTGGCGGATGCCAGGAGAACGCTGTCTGCCTGAACGCATAGTGCCAACTGTGACAATATATTAATGCCCATGATTTTGGAATAAGATGAGCAGGTGTCCACATACTTTTGGCCATATAGTGTATCAATAAACAAACAGAAGTGACTGAGAATGGATTTGATTTATTTACAGTCCTTAAAATTGTTCCATCTGTCTGGTAGAAGCAGATAAATAAATTATATGTTTAGCTAGCATTATGAAGGAGGTGGTATTAGAGTGAATGAGACAAGTACACTGGTGCAGAACTTTTCAAGGAAGAAGACTGGTGATATGCATGTTGTGAGTTCAAACTAATTACTTACAATACGTCAAGTTAGTATGACCTCATTTTTTATTTGTTTCCTGTTGAAGTTTACATATCAACTGATTTGCTTTTAGATCCATGAAGCAATGTAACAAGCAGAGAGAGCAGTGAGTAGATATTTTTGAAATTTTCAGTGTAGATCACTGTTTGTTATTCTGTAGTCCTATTAATGGAATGATTTGGGAATTACTTTTAAAACATGCATCTTATGGTCATATTTGTATTTTAAAATAGTCTTAACCTTAGTATTTCCCCTTTACCTCGAAGAATATTGAATTCTAGTTATTAATACTAGTTATTTCTGTTAGAATTATACACTTTTTAAAATTATATATAGATACCTATAACCATGATTATAATTATTGTTGTTCTTATTATTATTATCTGTAGTACAAGAAAGTCAATACAAGAAAAAGTTGAACACATTACCAAAATATTACAAACAGTGCAGTAAGTGCAATTAAGCACAATACACAGCATTTGTCCTATTTAAATAAAATTAAAATCAGTCCAAAATTTGCAATAAAGTACAATATGCCATGTAAGTCCTACAAAAATCGGTTCAAAATACAGAACAAAAGTTACAACCATATTGTGTGCAGGGGGTTACAACAGGTATATAATTAATATTATAGACATGTATAGTAACATGATCAAAGTGTAGGAATAAGTACCTAAATAATAACAGGTAGCAATAGAGGGAAAGCATATTATACCCCATTTCTACTGTCCACATTTAGGTGCACCATGGATGGGGTGCAGTGGTTTTGCAGGTTATGGTTTTACAGCAAATGCCAGTGGTTAGAGACTCTTGGCACATAGGTTACTCCACGTAATTCCATGTTGCCATCCAGGTAAGTGCAAACTCTGAATGAAGGGGAGAGAAGAGGAAGGAACGGCAAGTCTTCTGGCACAGAACATTGTATGACATTACAGAATGCTTTACAAAATTGAAGATTACCATTTACCTCAGTTTTGGTGCTTCTGCATCAGTGCATTGAAATGAGTTTTCAAACAGTATACATTAGATGGATTGGATATTGTGAATCTTAATTGATTTCTTTGCTGTCCACACTTTTCAGATTCCTGAGGCAATTGATACAGGAGCGCAAGGAGTAAGTTACTTCTCATGTTAACACTTACATTGCGCATTATGGCACAATGAAGGAATTGTATTTTTTACGTTTTAAAATTAGAGAACCATTTGTAGTGACTTCTATGGTTCTCAAATACTGATTTCTATGGAGTGGTAGTCCAACATAAAGCATAAACCCCCTGTCTTAACTCTCTTCAATCCATTGGAATATTTACAACTTTCTCTAGACTGACCTCATACAAGTGTGCCTTCATTGTATTTATCTATACTGGACTATATCATAACATACCATGATACATTTTGTAAGGCATGTTTAATGTTACACAGGATAAGGAAATAATAATAATAATAATAATAATAATAATAATAATAAAACATTGTTCATTTATTTTTCGTAGTCCTTTTGCAAGGTATTTACACAAGATTATACTCATGATTAAGCAGCTCAGTAGAGCAGATGTAATTTACCCTAACAGGTAAAGTCAGACAGGTTTCTGACTTTGCCCATGATGATGAATGATACTGATTGCTTGTGTGTGGAACCCTGTGTAGAAAGGCAACATTTGGAAGCTTCTTTAAATGTTCCAGAAGCTTCTTATTAACTACACAACATAAAGTTAATGCAGCCAGGATTACTTTTGCTCCCTTTCCCGTAGCCCTTGACTGTGACCTGACATCTTGACAGCACTTAGCTTTTACCGTCCAGGATGTAGGACCTCACTTACTGTACTTGCCTGTGTAAATTGTAAATTGGAATTTGTAAAATGTATTTTATATTTTAGTTAAATTGAATTTGTAATGTTCGATGCCTTGTACTTAACTGTATTTTTGCACTTTGTATTGCACTTATGTTGTAAGTTACCGTGGATAAGGGCGGCTGCCAAGAAATATTATTATTATTATTATTATTATTATTATTATTATTATTATTATTATTATTATGTGTAGGTTCTTACAGGTGTGGTAAATGCATAATGTTGTCAGGATTAAAGTTTTACATATTTTTATTTGAGGAAAAAAAGTTATTTTATTTAATCAACTCTTTGGGCAAGATTAAATAAAAAATGTTGGCGCTGCGACTCGCTCGCAGAAGCATTAGCGCATGTCTGCGAATGGAAATCGCGCTGCTAAACTATCGCGATATTAAATCTGACCCCATTTGCGCAGCAAAACGACCTTCTCGCAGCTCATTTCCTGCACAACGCGAGAGAATAAAACAGCTTTCACAGCCGCTACTACAACACTACACACTGTACTCAGTCGCGCTTTCATGTTTACATGCTACTTTCAAATTTTGTAATGTAAATCCCATGTTGTACAGTTTTGTACTTCGCTATTAGCGGCTGGTTAAAGTTTCTAGCCGGTTTGCGCAGGCGCAGCTCCGGGTTTACTCACAGTCTCCGCGGCTGTGTGCGCAGTGGAAATGACTGCTCATTGCTACAGTAACTGCAGTACAGCTGTACAGTGCGGGTAACAAATGACATGTTGCGCCCAACATCCACACACACGAAATTGTGCCTATCGAGAGAAAATATGTTGTTATTGAATGTCATTTTATATTATATTTTGTTCAGCAATGTATCAGTGTTTCGATTGTTTTTTACGTATTTCTTCGATACCTTTTTGTTTAATTCACTCGTTCGTTTATTCTGCTGTTGCTTTGTTTGTTATTCTGAATACTATTGGATGTTCCTTCTTAACACATATTTCGTGGGAGTAGTGCCTAAGGAGTAAACATTAAACCTCACTCGTACTCACTACAAAGTCATGTATATTCAGCCTATATCATAAGGGGTTTGTTTCCATGCATGATACATTTGGCATTAAAGTTTTACACGTAACAGAAAGGTGGGCTGTGTTCCTTTCAATTTTAAAATGAGAAAATGCACTCACCCGTGAGAAACTGCTTATTCCAGACGGGTATATCCAACAGAAGGGCAAGTGTAATACAGGTGTTAAAGCTGATTTCCAATGAACAGTTGCGGCTTAGTTTTTAGTTGCTAGTTTCTTCCCATGATAAATGTAACCAATGAGTTTTATAGCCGGTGCGTCAGTTTGTTTTAATCTGCACCACTACACATAACCCAGCTGACACAATGTAATTCACGTTGTCAAAACGCCGTGGCAACGTTGTGCTGTTATTCTCCCAACACACCATTGATACACCCACTAATGGATAACACCAAGATAAGGGCGTCTGCCAATAATAATAATAATAATAATAACGACACATCTTTCATCAATGCCGGCTTCGGCTTTTATTGTATACTTTTTTTCTTCTATTCAAATTTGTAACCGCTACGAAGTTCAGGCTTGTAGTTTTGTAGGATTGACAGCTTTAGCGACCCGAAGCCCGCCCTGCTCTTCCGCCCCCGGCCACCCTTCAGTTTCAGACACTGTGATTGGCTCTTGGTGCCTCTCGCGTTGCCCGCCCATCTTAGAAGCCACGCCGGGTTTATACAAATATAATGTAATGCTAGCTAGACAGTTGTGTCATTTGTTAAATTATGTATCAAGGAAATTATAATACATAGATAATATATAATTATAGCCAGGATTTAAATATATGATTAGAAACTTTTCGGCACCTATCAATTAATTAATTACTGAAGCAGTAGGTAGTAAAACTTGAAAATACATAGTTCGTTTATATCACCTCCTGATTATTATTATTATTATTATTATTATTATTATTATTATTATTAAATACAGACACAGGAGACTTGAAAAGACTGCGTAGGTACTTTTTCGGTCAAAGGCAAAGGCGCTGAATGCTGACGCTAAAGTGTCCCATTGCGCGCTTTTAACTTCACCTGCACCCTCCTCACTCAAGCGCACTCTGTGACGTCAGCACAACGTCACGTTAAGTGTACACTTGTCGAAGGGTGTAGGAGCGAGGGTGCGATTTGGGACGCAGCCCATTCCCTCCTGCGACTCTTCCGCGACTTTTCGCGCTCGCACCTTGGGAATATTTTTGATTTAATCCTGCCCTTTATTACAATCGATCAAGGGTATAAAGAAACATTGAGGCCACTGTATATTAAATTATGCTTACCACAATATATCTGTGTAATACCACAGAGCCGGTGTCTCTCTGAAAGACCTTCAGGACCAGATAAACTTGCACTGCTTACCAGGATGCAGATAATCATGGTTCAGCAGCGGTTCGGTGGACTCCGGGAGAATGAGCTGCGCTTCCATGGATCTAACAACAAGCTTAGCTAAGACTCAATGTGAAAGGTATGATGTCCCTGTTGGTGGATTTATTTTACCTACCTCTCGGCTGATGAATGACAGCTTCACTGGCTGCAGTCTGGACTCTGTAATCCAACATCTCTGACTCCAGTGAAACAATGAAAAACGTTTAGACGGAAGAATAAGGCATATGAATATGAAGTTTGAAAAAAAAAATCCTAGACATTTGTAGAAAATGTATTAAAAACAAAAACTGAAATAGATCTGTTAGGTAAATGGCAATCCCCCTCATAATGGCAATTATAAATAAGATCAGGTGTTACCAATGCCTTCAGAATTCACGCAATCTTATCTGTGTGTAATAAATGTGGTTCACATGATTTCAGATTAAATGCATCTGTCTCTGTAAGGTGCATTCAAAGCAAAGATCCTGTGATTCCAGTGAGTCGTCTCCAGCACTAGGATTGATCTCAACTCTTGGAATTTATTTTAATCTTAAACAAATGTATAAGAATACATCACAATGTCACCCTCTCTCTGAAATTGAATTCAAAATAGAAGCAACATTTTTCTCAACTCCAGCACAGCTCCTCTCTGGGATTAGTGGGTAATTTATAGGCAGCTCCCAGAGGGATGCAAGGTTTACAATTCTTGCCTTACTGAGCAAGATTAGTTTGTATTTATCGAATTTAATACAGGGGTTCATAATTAAATATTCCTATCAGGTATTCACATTTATATAGACAAAGTTACACTTTTTTTAATCTGATAAATATTTGAGGATTGAGACAGTGCTAGCTAATTTAGTTAGCTGTATGAGATCCTAACTAATCTGCATATTATTATTTACTGCAGGCCTATATGTGTGTAATAAGCTTTATTTCGGTTCAATGAATAGTTCATTGGTTTGCTGTCAATAATTTAATCGGATAGCCCAAAAAAAATGAAATTGCTTTTTTCCTCGTTGCTGACCTTTGGATCTCCCCTGTGACCTGTTCACCTGATAGATTGACCTTCTGCCTGTTCCACTGATGACGACTTCTGTTTTTCCCCTCTCTACCTCGTTTACTGGCTCCTGACCCTTCTCCCTTTCCCTTAACCTGCTAAGCCCAGCACCTGGCTCTGCTGCACCCCTGTCTGTTCCAGCATGACAGATCTGACAGTATTGTCATTGTTACATTTTGGTTCTATTAACATTTATTTAAAAATATATACTTTTAACTATTACACAATTAAAAAATCTTTAATTTGTTGGTAAATAGTTCATATAAGGTTAAAAACAGCTACAAATATTCTAAATATACTGTTTTTTGTTATCTGAAATGCAATATATTATTATGATATATATATATATATTATATTAATATAATATATTAAAGTAATATATTATTTATAAGAGTTGGAATCAAAATTACAATCAATTCCATCAATTCCCAGATCAGGAATCAATTCTCAAATGTTTGGAATCACCTATCCCTACTCACAACACCCTAAGCAACTCTAATTGAAGCCCCCTTTTCTCTACTCATTAAATGATTGGCTCTGGGTACTAGCTAAACATTTCATTTCCAGGATTGTAAATAGGGCTAGGTTGTCTATGTGAGTGCACTGCAACTAAACTATAACAACATTAATAGTACATTTTACACACTGTAAAATTCCACTGAGCTACATTTCTCTCTGGGAACCAGGTACTATATATATGAAATAAAGACCATAACTGTGATTGAAGAATGTGAAGGTACAATGCTTTCTTTCTGTTTATAAATTAAAATCATATCTGGATCCCTGAAAGATTTGTGTTTGAGTGAGTTGGGGAAGGTGTAAATTATGGACGGTAAGAAAAAATTAATTGTATTCAGTTATTCTGAATTGTAGTTATCTTCTTAATTTTAGTCAAGCCTATGAAGAGACAGACTGCGAGGCCAAGGACTGTAAAGACTGCACTGCCAGCACACTTGAGTGTGCCACTGCATCTGGAAATGACATTGTGGACTGCGAGCAGGATGCTGCGTCTTGCATGTCCCACTCTTGCCATTGTGCTGAAGCACCAGAAGCAAAATGATACAAATCCACTGTTCAGCTACTACTAACGTCTGCTGCTGAGAGCTACTCAACCCCATGCTGTACTGTACTGATTTGTGTCATGATATATAGTGACTTTTCAATGATTATATGTATGTTTGTGTCAATGCCAAAAATGCTGATTAGCTTATGTACCAGCTAATGAAATTGCAGTGGCAAACAGAACAATATGACAACACAAATGTTGGGCCATGGATGCTCTTTGGGATTGTGCACCACTGTTTTAAATCACTCCACTTCTAATTTTCCTCTATTTATTCATCATTAGATGATGAGAATAGACTGCATTTGTTTAGTATGTTTTATATTATATTGTGAATGTATTGATATTATCAATTATCCTACAACTCTAATTGTCCTTAATTTTGAGGATATTTATTATCCATTATCTGAGGGATTGTCATTGAAATTTAGCTTTTTAATGTGATTAACACATTAGCACGTTATCTCAGAGGATGTATTAGTCAACGATGTCATGACGAAATTTATTTTATATAATTTACTGCATAAAGAAACAGAAAATAATTCAAATTATCTTATATCAGTGACAGATAACTTCACATACATCTGATCTGGTTCCCATACACAGACAAGAGACCTCACATTACCATAGGCAAATGATCTTCCATCATCTAAATTGTTAGGTCTTTTTTTTTATCTCTTCTGTGTATTAGGACCAAATAAAACATTTATGATACTTAGCTGATAACAGTGGCTAATGAATGGGAAAGTGCATTGTTAAACTTCACACTTGTACCTGACAAGGTTTATGTTTGAGTGACAAGGTTAGACAAAGTGCACCTTACGGATAGTTTCAGTTGATGCAACCATAAATAAAATAAATATTAAAATATTGTAAAAGACAAAAAAAAAAAAGATTATGTTTGTGTGTGTATATATATATATATATATATATATATATACATATACACACACACACACACACACACAAATGTTTAGTTGTGGTCAGGCTCGGGGGGGATGCAGAGGGAGTTTAAATGTATTTTTTATCCGTTAACAACTTTGCCTTGGAGTTCTTTTGACAGCTCCTTGGTTCTCATGGTTGAATCTTTGCTTTGTAATCCACTACCCAGCAAAGGGAACCTGTAGGCACTGCTGAATTTATCTTGAAATCATGTGTAACACTACAGTTTAACACAGGTGGAGGCCACTTAAATTGAGGTGTGAATTTGAAGGTGACTGGTTATACCTAAGCTAATTTAGGATTGCTACTACAAGGGCAGTGGACACTTATCCAACCAAGCTATTTCAGTTTTAGATTTTAATAAATGTTCTACAAATTTCTCAAATACTTTATTTACTTGAAAGTTATGTGGTAGGATGTGATCACTTTAAATGCATTTTAATGCATTTTCATTCCCAGCAACAGACTGTGATCATTTGGAAAGGGTGTAGATTTTCTATGGGCACTGTAGCTTCATGTTCACTGGGACACTGAGATAGGCTAGGAGTTTCAACTTGGCCTTTAATGGAAAGACATTTAAATTAATTTAAAGTAGACACTACCTTGTTGCTAAATTGAGTATTTTTGCATGTCAATAATATAAGGTGAATAAAGGCTGATAACATATTTGTATTGCTAGGTATTAACCCATCATATTATTTTGTGGTGTTTGTCAATTCTAAAACTGTTAATAAATAACATCCAATTAAATGCTACATACAAGTTTTCAGCCAATCAGATCAGAAATATTGATGAGCTGTTCACTCAGCGGAATAATTTAACAAGATTCTAATTTACAGGTACATTTTTTAATTTTAAAAGCTAAACTTTCAAATCCCTTACAGTCTTATCGTGTCCCTGTGACAATGGAGACATGTAGTCATGTAAACACACATGAATGCTCAAACTGTCTGTGGCTCTGCAGTCTCTGAGTTGTGGTAGCACTGGTGTTTCTTCAGGTGTCCCGACTGACTGAAGGTCTTCCCACACTGGGTACAGCGGTGCGGCCTTTCCCCTGTGTGGATGCGCTGGTGGATCTTGAGGTACTCTACGCGGCTGAAGCTCTTGCCGCAGTAGGGGCAGCAGTAGGGCCGCTCCCCCGTGTGGATGCGCTGATGCCGCTCCAGGTTCCCTAGCCGGCTGAAGTTCTTCCCACACTGGGGGCAGCGGTACGGCCTCTCCCCAGTGTGGATCAGCTGATGTCTCTCCAGAGTGCCTAGGTGGCCGAAGGTCTTCCCGCACAGGTCACAGGAGTAGGGCCTCTCGCCCGTGTGAATGCGCTGGTGGGCCTTGAGGTTGCTGGAGAGGCCAAAGCACATGCCACACTGGCCGCAGACGTAGGGCGTTTCCCCGGTGTGGATCCGCATATGGGCCTTGAGGTACCCCGGTTGACTGAAACCCTTCCCACACAGGGAGCAGCAGTGCGGCTTTTGCCCAGACAGGGGCCGCAGTGGTGCTTTCGTATGCCAATTTGTGTTGTGTTCGCCAGGCTGGGTCACCTCCTCGTTGGTGGGCTCGGGTTCCATGGCACTGGTGGGATCCTGAAATTCTAAGCTTTCTGCTCCACTGGGTCTTGGCTGTTGCCCATTGTCCGTTTCCATCCCATATTGTCCGGGAGCAACCTCAGCGAACTCAGCCCCGTCCTCCTTTAAGCACAAGGACTGTGCCACTGCTGCCACTTCCTCCTCTTTAACACGCACAGCATCTAGATAATTGCCCTCTGCATTAATGTAGGGAGACTCCAAACAGGGTCCGCGTGGTTTGCAGAGTACATCCTGTCCCAATGGCTGGAGCTCAGAGTCCTGCTCTGCAACATTAACAATGTCCAATCCATTCAGCTGCCGTCGGCTGTACAGCTGGGCGATGCCACACCTCAGCTCACTGAGACTGTCTGTAATATTGTTAGGGTGCACATTATTCAGCGCATCCACACTAAGGTCAGACCCTAGTGGACTGAGTCTTTGTGTACTGTGCTCAGGCCCAGGTTGGCCCATGGGGAATGACTCTAGTCCATTGAGTTCCTCCTCACTTGGTTTTCTTCTGTGCTGCTCAGTGAGCTCCCCTCTACCTCCTGTGGGCTCGGCCACCTGCCTCAGACTGGAGCCCCACTCCGCCCCACAGGGCTGCTGCTCAACAGGAGTACTTTCTAAACCACCAGAGCGAGCACCGGCCTCCACAGCTCCTGGGAAACAGAAGACACAGAGAACAAGACTAGATTATTTTTATTACTATTTATTTCTTAGCAGATACCAGGGCAACCTACAGAGTTAAAATAACAAGATTGTTACAAGGAGTATTAAGAATGAGGTGGTCCCAAATAAACAGGCACACAAAACAGCTAAATAAACCTTAATACTTCTTATATATATGTATACATAAGTAATATATATTTCTAAAGTAGAACACTCACATTTTAACACATCAGATTAGACATGGGCAAAATAGCAGTAGCCTTCAAATACCATAATCCCTAAATGTTAAGGTTATGGTGTGTTCACTGGTCCCAGTGTTACAATGGAAGTGGTACTACCTTCAGAAATGACTGGGTTTGTCTAATAATCTTAATAATGGTGATGATTAATCAGTCACATTAGCCGACATATTTTAAATGCTCACAACTATAATACAAAGAACTAGACATAAGTTCCTCTAACAGGTTTATCTTGCAAGTGAAGCATTTATTCAGCTACTAAAATGATACAATATTTGATTATGATTATGTGTATTAGTATCCGAATGTCTGTCTGTTTAGGTAAGGAAAGCATTTACAATGTATGCCTTCTCAGGCAGGATAGCAGGTAAAGTAATAATGGAATAATGACATAATTTAGAAAAACAATGGAATCTATTAATATTACACTCAAAGAATACATTTAGATTATTCACAAGTTCTTTAAATTAAATTTGAACCCCAAAGGACTGCCAGTGCTCAGACTATTCCTACTGTCAACACAATATTGTCTTGCAGACAGTGTACAGCATATAGGCCTACAATGCCTTGCAAAAGTATTCAGACCATCTCACAGTTTTCACTTTTTGTTGCTCTACATCTTGCAGTCATGACACTTTGAAGTAGGAATTATCAAACCCTTTGGTGTGGCAAACCTAAATTAATTCACAAAATGACCTTAACGAGTCCTATGTCTGTGTGCCATTACAGTGGTTGTCATGAGTAAAAACATCTCTCTCTGTGGGGATTCTTGGTCAGGCAAATACTCAACCATGAAGACAAAGGGCCTTTCAAAGCTAGTCAGAGATAAAATCATTGAAAAGCACAGATCAGTCTGAAAGCCAAAGTCTCCGAATATCCCTGTGAGCACATTGTAGTCAATCATCAAAAACTGAAGGTTCATTGTACCACCCCACCCAGATTAGATCAGGCTATCCCTCCAAACTAAGCAGCCACGCAAGGAGGAACCTGATGATGGATGTCACTGTGAGGCCAATAACAACTTTGAAAGAGCTGCAGAAGTGGCTGAGATGTGGGAAATGTGTATCAGTCAACAATATCCAGAACACTTCAAAAAACTGTCCTGTATGGCAGGGTGGCAAGAAGGAAGCCATTACTACAAATAAGCCATCTCAAAGCCCCCATAGAGTTTACAACATAGCAGTCAGGTGATACTGCAAAAGGTATTGTGACATAGAAGACCAAGTTGTAATTGTTTGGTCTAAATGCCAAGCATTACATTTGGTGCAGACCCAACACAGCAACCCGAGAGAGTTTGAGCAAATCTGCCAAAAAGAAATGGGCAAAAATTGCACCAAGCAAGTGTGGAAAGTTGGTAGAGACATACCTAAAACGACATGAACTGTAATTGCTGCCAAAGGTGCTTCCACCAAAAATTTAGTTCAGGGGTCTGAATACTGATGCTATCAACATTGTTTCTCTTTAGTTTTCGATGACATTTACTGTAACTTATTTTACCTTCAAGTTTGAGCATTCAAGTTTTAATCAAATATTAAAGTAAACAAAAATGACTCCCTGTGTCAGCTGGTCTGTTACTCCAACCCCAGTTGTTTGTCACCTACTGACCTGACTGCAGAATATTTCTATAGAGAAAACATAAGCTTAGCTAAATGAATACTACTCTGTACTTACTCCTCAGGCTAGCTAGTCTTCCCTGTAGTTCTCTGCTGGCCAACTTCTCTTCAGCTCTCTCCTTTACAGTAAGTAGTGATGCTGGGCTGTCCTCCTCTGTGTCTGTAGACTGTAACACAGGAACAGACAGTTTAAAATCTCAAGAAGTCCCATCTCGGAGTCTTCAGCACTGTTCAGAAACACAGTCCTACATGAACCCTACAGATCTGTAACAGGGAGAATCATATTATATTGTAGAACATGCAGAATCATATAATTTATTCTGCTTAGCATCTAGGGCAGTCATCTAATTATACAGAGCCCCAGTCTGTATAGGAAGGCAGTCCTCTGCAATGTAGAGAGATTTGTGTTCAGAGTCTTGTTGGATGGGGGACAGTATCTGGACCATGGTTTCTTCCTATGACTGACCTCTTCTTTAATGACGACTGTTTCCATCTCAGCATCATCCTCTGCGAAGCCAACGGCATAATGTTCGGTCTCTTCCTCTACTATGTCAATAGAAGTCGGGTCCTCTGCTCTCCATAGACTGCTGCACCAGTCCTTGTCAAAGACTTGCTCTATGATTGACACACTTTTGTCCTTGGCTCCTGTGGAAGGGAAATAAGTAACAAACAAACCAAACACAAAACAAAAAAATCGAAAACAATATTACTGAATTGGATGCTCAGACATTTCACCATGCCACTAAAGAAGTGGTACCAAATGGGGACACTTGTTTATCTAAAATTGTGTAGGGACTATGCTGAAGAACAACTGCAATTTAAGTTAGGACTTTAGGAGCCCAAACAGAAATAAATATGTTGTAAGTTGCCCTGGATAATAATAAATACCAAGGTAAATCTGAGTTAAGTTCATGCATTACCCACAAAAAATAGTTAATCATAAAACAACAATAACAACAAATAACATTATTAACTCACCATCTCCTGTTCCTCTTCGTTTTATCTGTACCATCTCAGCAGAAGCCTGCACTCCAACACAGCGGCTGTTTAAAGCAAGCGCCGTCTTCCCCACAATGCTTACCCCATAGTCCCGCTCTGTTCTCAGCTCGCTCTCTGACAGCTGCAACCTCAGCTTCAGGCTTTCGATTTCTTTCTTGCTCTGGGCGATTTCCACCTGCAAATTGGCACAACTGCCCTCGAACAGCTTGGTCGCCTCGCACACTGCCGCTCTGACGAGGATCTCCAGGATGGAGGAGAGCTGTGATTGGAAAGAGGCCACAGAATCCGACATACTGCCGTCAGCTTCAGAGATGTGGGTCCCACCAAGTGTGCTAGTTGTAGGTTTCACTGTTGCCTGGGTAGTCACCTATAAAAGAAATGCATTGTTTGTAATACTCAGCATCCAATATTTCAGACAAGAAGCAGATATCAAACTGTGAAAACTGTGTGACGTTCAGCATCAATGTGTAGAATTCGAAGTACAACAGATAAGTTGAAAGGCTTTCAGGGTTTTAAAGTGTAGACTCTTGTTTGGTAGTTGTAGTGGTGGTAGTGTATGGTACTTTGTATTAGTAGTAGTACTGCTCATAATAATAATAATTATTATTATATGTGCATAAAATTAGAAAAGCTATGTTTAATGCTGTTTAGACTTCACTCAAAATAAGTAACAAGCACAACTGGTCTTTGCATTGGCCATACAAAACCAAACCTCAGCTGGATCTTGTATCTGAAATGAAATGATACAGGTACATCTGGAAACATGGTATCTGATAAGTATGCATGGCTTGTCTAGCAAGGCAGCACATTTCTGTTTAAATTATAGCAAATTCCTAACCCATATTATGCTCACCTAAATACACTTACATCTGTAAACTGTCTAAAATGAACGTCTGTGCAAGTGTAACTGTATCAATGTTGTACTTAAACAGGAAGAATTGAGAGTAGTCCTTAGTACTGACATATAGATTTTCACATACTACAGTACATACAAATACTCACATTAATATTCTTATTGCTGATGCCACATGTATGGGTAACACAAGTAGTTTACAGTAGCATTGCTTTATAGTTGCTCTGTTAAAACTACCAATAAAGACTGTGTTTCTCTGCATGCATATTTATTGAGTTACCTAAGAAAACTAGTCTCTCAGAATAGTTGGTTTCTGTAACCTTATCTTTGGTCCAACCAAAAAAGTTCTGACAATTATAGGTTAATATTAAAAGTATTATAATTGTATTATAATTATAAATAGTATTATAGAGTCTTACCTAATGCACAATCTACTAGCACTACTTTACACATGATGTCAAAACACTGTATTGGTTTATTCATTGCATGTCCTATACTGACAATCGGAGAAAAACAGATCAATAAACCCTTAAAAACACAAGCTTACATCAGTTTATGTCAACGGCAGTGCAGAATAGACAGCAGTTACGCGGCTTGATTTCGATGTGAAACAAGGAAACTGAGATTTAAAGCGTCTTTGCATCCAGTTACGGATCCTCTCAGGACGGGCCCGGGCGCATGTCAACCATTACAAACGTAACAAAAACACAATGCATTAAATGACTGCATCAAATCACCTTAATTTTGGCATTGCTTTATTAAAAAACGAAAACGATTGGAGACGAGAGATATCACATAAAGAAAACAAAACAAGGAAGTCGGCTGTGTCTCCGGGTCCTGCTTCCGCTTGCATCCCTCCATTCCGCCAAACCTCAGTTCCGCTTCTGGACCCGGTGTGACTGGTTACCTAATATTAAAACATGTTGTGAGGTCCAGTATTTGACAAGGCTTTTTATACATGATTCTCTACATATATAAGTATAAAACGACTTATTTATGGTTTTTTGTTTTTTTTGGCAGACGTATAGGATACAAGCGCAATACAAAATTGCTAAGAGATAAAGGGGAAATCACACATAAACGACAGGTAGTAGCAATGTATGAATAAGCTGTACAATTGATACAGTTATATAAAGTGCAAAACTACAAGAGTGCTGAACAACTCTGCAGAATAAGCGGCTAAACGACAGAACAGAACAGATGGGTCTTAATCGCTGGGGACTCTGCTGTCCTGGCTGCAGGGTCTAAACCTTAGTATTGCTATTAACTGTTTCAAGCTGCTTCACTCTTTCCCCACCTTCATTAAACTCACCCAGATATTAAGTCCAGTTTTCTTAAATTAACAAAATATATAACTTCATAGGTATAGTTGTGTGTTGGGGGTTATAAAAAAGATCAGTTCTCACTTCAGCTATTAGTACATACTACATTATTTTTTATTCATTGTAATTATATGGCACCTTCACTTTCTCACTCCATTCAAGAAGTGATTCTATAATCATATAATCATTCTATAATGCATGTCTCTCATAAACCACTTGCAAAAGAAGAAAAGTCAATTTTAACTTTAAAGTTTTAAGTATTTCCAAATTATTTTATTCCAACCAAATTCTTCATCTGCTTAAATTAATATAATGTTATAGCCATCTGTTATCTGAAATGTCCTGAATAGTTTGTCCAAACGTTGGTTGCCAGGGAGTTAAGGTCACATGCAGCACCTTGTTTGCCACTTTTGAGATACGAAAATATCAGACCCCTGGTGGGGGGGGGGTTGCGAAATAACAACCTAGAGGAGGTGCTGGCAATTAGACAACGATGGGAGGGGAGGGGTTTGGTTGATGGCAAATTGTACAGTAATAACATTTTAACGACATATTCAAAAGATTACAGTACTTAAAACAACCAGACATCTTCCAAAGTACATATACTCCATGGCCAAAAGTAAGTGGACACCTGCTCGTCAAACATCTCATTCCTAAATCATGGGCATTAATATGGAGTTGGTCCCCCCTTTGAAGCAATAACAGCCTCCACTCTTCTGGGAAGGCTTTCCACTAGATGTTGGAACATTGTTGAAGGGATTTCAGAAACAAGAGCATTAGTGAGGTCGGGCACTAATGTTGGGCAATCAGCCCTGGCTTACAATCGGCTTTTCCATTCATCCCAAAGGTGGGATGGGGTTGAGGTCAGGGCTCTGTGCAGGCCAGTCAAGTTCTTCCACACCAATCTTGACTATTCTATTTCTGTATGGAGCTCACTTTGTGCACGGGTTGTCATGCTGAAACAGGAAAGGGCCTTCCCCAAAATGCAAACGGAAGCGCAAAATCACCTAGAATGTCATTGTAGGCTGTAGCATTAAGATTTCCAACTTTACAGTTGGTCTATGCATTCATGCAGGTAGCGTTCTCCTGGCATCCACCAAACCCAGATTCCTCCGTCGGACTGCCAGATGGTGAAGCGTGATTCATCACTCCAGAGATCGCATTTCCACTGCTCCCAGGTCAAATGGTAGCGAGCTAAACACCACTCCAGCTGACGCTTGGCATTGTGCATGAAGATCTTAGGCTTGTGCGGCTGCTCGGCCATGGAAACCAATTTCATGAAGCTCCTGACAAGCAGTTCTTCTGCTGAAGTTGCTTCCAGAGGCAGTTTGGCACTCGTAAGTTATTGTTGCAACCAACAAAAGACTATTTTTATGCGCAACGTACTTCAGTACTCAACAGTGCCGTTCTGTGAGTTTGTGTGGTCGACCACTTCGCGGCTGAGCTGTTGTTGCTCCTAGACCTTTCCTCTTAACAATAACAGCACTTACAGCTCACCAGGGCAGCTCTAGCAGGGCAGAAATTTGACAAACTGACTTGTTGGAAAGGTGGCATCCTATGACGGTGCCACGTTGAAAGTCATTGAGCTCTCAGTAAAGTTCATTCTACTGCAAATGCTTGTCTAAGGAGATTGCTGTGTGGCTTGATTTTATAGTGGCTCTCAAAAACATTCACCACTCTTGGACTTGTCCACATGTCATTGTGTTACAACATGAAATCAGAATGGATTTAATCAGGAGGTTTTACCACTGATCAAAACTGAAAATTTCCATTATGCCAAAGTGAAAAATATGATCTGCATTTTTTTCGAAATTAATTAGAAATACAAAACAGAAAATAATTGATTGCATATGAAATCACGCCTTCAGTCAATATTTGGTAGAAGCACCTTTGGCAGCAATTACAGCCATGAGTCTATGTGTATAAGTCTCTACCAGCTTTGCACATCTGGACAACAATTTTTGCCCATTCGTCTTTGCAACATTGCTCAAGCTTCATTAATTGGTGAACAGCAATGTTCAACTCTTTCCACATATTCTCAATTGGATTGAGGTCTGGGCTTTGAATGGGCCACTCCAAGACATTGACCTTTTTATTTTTAAGCCACTTCAGTGTGGCTTTGACTGTATGTTTGGGGTCATTGCCCTGCTTGAAGTTAAATCTTCTCCCAAGTCCCAGGTCTCTTGCAGACTTCAGCAGGTTTTCTTACAGGATTTCTCTCTACTTTGCTGCATCCATTTTACATAATGCTGCCACCACCATGCTTCACGGTAGGGATGGTGTTCTCAGGATGATGTGCGGTGTTAGGCATGCACCAAATGTAGTGCTTAGCGTTGAGGCCAAAAAGCTCTATTTTGATCTCATCAGACCATAGAATCTTCTTCTACTTGGTCTCAGAGTCTCTCACATGCCAAATACACTAATTAGAAGGGGTGCCCACATACTGTTGGCCATGTAGTGTACAAATACTGGACAGTCTGCTAAAACCCTAATTGCCACAGACATCTTTACAATTTTCTACTTCTTCATGTTTGAATGGTTAAACAGATGTTTGTTATTAAAATGTTGTTTTTGTTAAACAGTTATTTACATAAAAGAAGTAAAAAAGAAAACATTACAAATAATGATCGCATCCTAGTTTGCACTGTTTTTTGTGGCTCTGGAGCTGGAGCTGGTTAAAAGCAGCCGGAGCTGGAGCCGCAGTGTGGAGCTGCACCAGAGCCGCTCCGGAGCTGGAGCTGGAGCTGGAGCTGCTGGAGCCGAGCATAGAGCTGGAGGAGGGGGCCCCCATCAGCTCCGGAGCCAGCCTGGAGCTGGAGCTGAACCTCTGGAGCCACTCCGGAGCCGGAGCCAGCAAACCCGGAGTACTGCCAACCCTAGTTTGGGGATGTTTATTGTACTGCATTATGTTCCCCCATGTCCTCCCACTTTGTGTCTCCCTCTGTCTAGTATTCTGCCCCCAGGTGATCTCATCTGGGCTGGAAACACCTTTCATGTCTTTCCCCAGTTCTTTCAACTGCCAATTCCTGCCTTTGTAAAGGCAGGTTGTAAGTGCACGTAAGAAATAAAGATCATTGTTCAACGCAGTCTCTTGTTTCTGAACCCCTGCTTGACAGTGAAGTTTGAAAACTGTTACACTGTGCAATATTTTAAAAACATATGTTTAGCCACTATTAATACATTATTTACAGTCATTTGGACAAATAAATGTGTCTTTTAAAAATCAGCTTGCGAGCTCGTATATCTGTCCCTATTGAAAATCATACTGACTGTGCTGAAAGTGGAGAAAATATGAATGCTGTAATGTTTGTTGTGCTCAGGTTGTTGAAAGAGTTTCCATCACTTTTCCTTTGTTTCTTTAATTTAAAGGACAGACTGCAGTTTTAGTGTCATTAAAAACAAAACAAAACTATACAATAGTTGAATGTGTTTCCCTTATGAAAAAATACACTTAAGTGCACTATAAATCCATATATATATATATATATATATATATATATATATATATATATATATATATATATGTAAGCTGTACTATATATATAATACAATTGTAAATGAGAAGGCGATATTCTCAACCTTCTCATTTCTGACCAAAATGTAAACCAGCTATGGACAATTACAGGAAATCACATGCAAGGAATGTGTACATGCAACTTTCGGTTTTGATTGTACTACTGTGCTGAAAAACAGGCTAGTGTAGCTTCTCTTTCGAGTTACATTCACATTCAAGAACCAGAAGTGCAGAGCAATTTGGTCTACATACAGGTGAGCTATTCTCATATTAACACCATCTCAATTATGTCTTATAAGTGGTATGTTGTGGAGGGGGGGTTGGGAAAACCAGGCAAAATGAACATACTAATAATCAGTGCTCGAACAGAGGGGACGGTTTTCCCCCTTTTAACAGAAATGAGGTAATCCTAGGCCTTGTTACACACGTCTAAAATAGTTTATTTTCGTCTGTTACTCGATTGTAGCAATTAATTAGAATTACAATTGCACGTGTTTTATTTATACCATAATACTCACCAGATGTGTTTGCCTCGTTTGAAATACCCAACTGTAAGTACAATATGTCTTCACATACACCATTCCAGATCACACACACACTAATATATATATATAGGCTACATATATACACACACAGAGTATAGGTTGAAAATAAATGCTGAGGTTAATACTATTTTTTTTCATCGTGTGCAATTAATACGTGGATATATCATTTACAGATGTAATGATAATTACAATAAATCCTACACATTTTCAATAAACAAAAATAAGCCAATTTTGGTATGTGAAAAATATAAGGATCACATTTTTCCGCCATATATTAAAAATGTGTTTGTTCCATATGGGTAGGTTTGCCTATAGCAGAGGGATGCATGAATCCAGGCAGGAGGTTTTCGAGGAGGTTCTGAGTGACCTTCTGGAGAGAGAAATTAAAGCATTCAAGAGTAAACTGAATGCCCTGGATCCACCCCAAGGTTTCCGTCGAATTCCCAAAGGGGAGCTGGAAAGGGTGGCCAGCAGCGTGGAACTGAATGAGAAGATGCTGCAGTACTATGATCTGCCCACCATGGAAGTCATGACCAAAAAGATCCTCCAGAAGATCCCACGCATGGATTTGGTCCTGAGACTGGAGGAAAAGCTGAGGAATTGTGAGGCCATCTAGAGTTTGTTTGTTTGGGTGTGTTGACGCCTCCAGTTGAATTAGGGGTTGTCCCTGTAGAAATAATTCATTTGAAATAATTACTGAGATTATTAGATTAATTACAAAGGTCACCTGAGGGATGAGAAACTTCCTTGTAAAATATCTTGATCCCCCATGACTGCCTATCAGCAAACCTCTATCTATACTAAAACTATTGCCTAGCAGCAATAAAGCTCCTTATACGGTATATGCAAGGAATGCCAGAGGTACAGAATCTGGAGATATAATCAAGTTTGTAAAGTAGTAGTGTTTGAATCATAATTATAATAATCGGAAAACTCATAATAATGTTTTATTTTGTTTAAAACAAGCTATTTGATACTACAAGAGCACAAAGCTATGAATAAATTGTTCAATTAAGATCTATTTTCTTCCTCAGAATCAGGCTGATGGTCTCTCTAATTGGGTAGTAGGGGGTTTCTGTCATGTATTGCGCCCTAAGGTTAAGTTTAATCTTCTACCTCTGTGTCTCCTAGTCTCCCCAGGAAAGGAAATTAACAGTGGTTCAGTCTTGAGTGAAGAGCCCAGGACCAGAGCAGAGTTTCTACAATGTGAGTCTCTGTTCTCCACTCAGTGAGGAGTTTTGCATGCAAACATTGAAAACAAACACAATGATACACGCATACAGGCAGTTTCAACCATAATAATTTGTTAGTCACACCATCTTTACTTGCTCCTTTTGAAAGTCCTGCAGTGAAAGAATAGGAGGTGAACTGATACTCTGAGGTGTGTTTACTATTAGTCTGTCTTGTTACTGACAGTTGTCCAATCCTAGTCCTGGAGAACCATGGTGTCTTGTTTGTTATTTGGGTTTTTAATTAATTAAAATTACCATGTGTTCATGATATACAGTGATTAATGGTTTAGAAAGACATGTGACACCTGTAGGATTGTAGCTCTTCAGGAACATGCATGGTCATCACTCATCTCATGGGTATCCAACATTGGTCCTTGAGATCCCTTTTTCTTTCTATCTATACTCCCAGGGCCATGCAGACATATTAGTTAACTGTAGAGCAGTGGTCTCCAATGGTTCTGGAGAGTCCCAATCCAGTTAAGTTTTATGGATCACTCTAAATCACTAAATGACAGAAAACTCTTGCTCTATCTTCTCTCCTCTCTTCCATCAGATTACGTTATGCTTACACTAAACCCCAACACAGCCAGCAGGCAGCTCTGTCTGTCTGAGGGGAACAGAAAGGTGACCCGGAGTGAAAAGCCCCAGTCTTATCCAGATCATCCTGAGAGATACGACACTTCCATCCCACAAGTGCTATGCAGGGAGAGCTTGTCTGGTCGCAGTTACTGGGAGGTGGAGTGGAAAGGGGAACTGGGGCCTGACGTGGCAGTCACATATAAAACTAATGTGAAGCTTTTTGGTATCGACTACCGCTTTGGAAACAACAACAAGTCCTGGAGTCTGAAGTGCTCCAGTTCTGGATACTCGGTTTGGCACAACAACAAGGGGACCAAGCTAACTGACTTCCTGTCTTCCTCTCATAAAATAGGAATCTATCTAGACAATGGGGCTGGGAGTCTGGCATTTTACAGCATCTCTGACACTATGACCCTCCTCCACAGAGTCCAGACCACTTTTGATGAGCCACTTTATGCTGGGTTTGGGGTTTATGGCTTGTATGATGCCACTGGGGTTTTGATGAGTTCCACTGTCACACTTTGCCAGCCAAAATAGTCTTTTTGCAAGCTTATCTTGGTAAATACACTATAGGATATTTCCACTTAAACATGGTTTCACTATGGTTTTACCAGTTTTACAATAGTTTCCCATGGGTTCAACATTGTGTGATACATTTAGTCAAATAGATATTGCTCATTAAACTTTCTTTCTTAGTAATATCTTTATTTTCAGGCAGTTGCATTAATCCAACTGCAATCTTTGCATCTTTTCTCTCTAGACCTGAATCTGAAAAAAACCATGTTATGCTTGCAGTTGGTTGAGTGGAGTTATGAAATAAATGTTATAGTTCATAAGGATAGTTCAATCAAATTTAATTCTAGCACCAGCAGTCAGCAACAGCATTACCCTGCCTTTAAATAAACTGCTGTTTTCACATTCTTGGGATATTCCTTTTCCATTTAATTATGTATAACATAGTATTTGTAAGTGTTTGTAACAGAAATGTTCTAATAAAAATGATTAAATGCAATCGCCATATATTACCAAATAAATTGACAATTTATTTTATATAACTTAAAATATCAGTTTTTATGGTAACAGTTTCCCCGTTGCCTGCTGTCCTCCAGGTTCGTCTCTGGACCAGTAAGTAATCCTTACTTTTTGCCTTGTTATCAGACATCCTAGCATATAATCAGAGGTTAAATTATATGGTACTACTTTTATACATTAAGGATCAATACATGGTTATCATGTCAGGTGTAGATTTTCTCACAATAACACTTCTGAATATCTCAGGCTAATTTAATTCAAACAGTTGCTTGAAAATACCTGTATTATAATTAATCCTCTTAATTACTATGAAATGTTAAAAATGTATGTGCACACAATACCAAGTGTTAGGATTCAGAACACCTTCCATTTAGGGAGGGAGTGAGATTACACACTCCCTCCTGCACTTGCAACAACACTACGCCCAGCCTATCTAAGCTGGCATCTGTATGAAGATGGAAAGGCACTCACCAACTTGGCCCACAGCACTTAGAAGGCTTTTTGGCTTCAGTTCTTGAGAGGGGATGACTGTCCTTGTGTGGGACAGAACTCAGTTTGTGATAATCCATGGAAAATCATCAGAATCCATCTTGTTTCTTCACCAGAATGACTGGTGTGGTCCATGGGCTACTGCTTTTATTTATAACCCATTCTTAATTTGTTCTATTAGTGTAAAAAAACTCCTGATACACAGCCAGGGGCACTGGATGATATCACTTGCAGTGGGGCGGAGCAGTCCCAGTCAGAATGTGATGGTACACAAGCTCTGTTCTCCCAAAATCTTCCTCATGAACGGTGAACCTGCAAATCCACCATTTTTTTTGGTGTTCCTCCAGCTAATGTTGTTGCATCAGGGGTCAGGCCTTCCACTTTCTGTGCTCCCTCAATGGGTCCTGCCAGAGGGACTGAGCGCATGCTCACTTCCACGACATCGGGGCACAGGAGTTGTAACACTGAGTCATGCTCCAAATACACATCCACAGAATCAATATGCTTATCAGTTGGGCCACCACTTCACATTTCCTTGTAACATGGTCAAAGACACACGTTCAGTTGTTTTATTTGACAGATTGTATAATTAGCAGCTTGAACAACAGGCTAAATAAATCATTAAATCAATTAAGAACTAGAACTTTTTCACAGAAATATATTTCAAAATAAAGAAATCAACTGTAGGCCAAGCCCACCTAGAATACGGTATAGATTGTCTTTCACTTTTACTATTAGCCTGTAGGCTACAGGATTTTTGCCATGAAAACCAGCATGTGAACCATTTCTGGTTTCAAGCCTTAACAGTGCCATGTCACCACATTTCCTTCAGTGCTGAATACCCTTTCTGATAGGGAGCTTTTTGCAGGAATGCAGAGATACTTTCGTGCAAGCTGCTCATCCTTGAGAAGTTTATCTGGTGGAGTTCCACCAAGCCAGAAGATCTTTCTTACTGTCAATAGAGGGTGGGTGGGGGGAGCATGGAGCTGTTCAGCTCAGCTGCTATGGCTTCCTCAACTTCCAGAGAGGAATGGGAAGGCTGAGGTGGCCGAGTTCATCTTGAAGAAGCTGCCCAATTACTTCCTTGCCTTTCTTTCTGGTGGTGGATGTGTGTTTTCCATCTCTATGCAGGGCCAAATGAAATCTGTTTTATTATTTTACATTTTATGATTTCTTTTTTCCTGATTTCATATTTTTCAAATGTTTAATACATTTTTGTGTCATTTTTGTTTAACTTTCAAGCATCCATTTTATTAATAAGCTATAGCTGTGGGACACCCTGAAACTTTAAAGTATGATGGACCTCATTTCCCAACAGAACATGATTCCAAATGCCCAGTTTAAATGGATAACATATCACAGGTTAACAATCTGTCCAGTCAAACTAAAGGGACTAGCAGCATTAAAAACAAACAAATCACCTGGGCCAGATGTTATATTTCCAACAGTAATTAAGAAAATGAGGGAAATTATTTATCAACCATTAACTAAAATATTCCAAATGACACAACAGGGGATGTGCCAACTGATTGGAAAAGTGCAAATGTCATACCATTCCACATGAAATGGGGCAAAACTGAGCCAGGAAATTACAGACCAATCAGTCTCACCTGCATCACTTGTAAAATGTTGGAAAACCATATGCTTTCACATAGTCAACATGGGTTTAGATGAGGCAGATCAAGTCTTACTAATTTATTAGAGTGTGTTGAACAGGCAACTGCATCTGTAGATCAGGTGAAAGCATATGATATGATATACTTAGATTTTCAGAAAGCTTTTGACAAGGTTCCACACCAAAGACTGATCCTCAGATTGGAAGCTGTAGGCATTCAGGGTAATATAAGTAGATGGATTATGAACTGGTTGATATATAGGAAACAGAGGAGTTGCTTCTAAATGGAGTGAGGTTGTAATTTGAGTTTCACAGGGATCAGTATTAAGGTCTGTGCTTTTTTCTAATAAGAACATAAGAACATAAGAAAGTTTACAGACAAGAGGAGGCCATTCGACTCAACATGCTTGTTTGGTGTCCATTAATAACTGAGTGATCCAAGGATCCTATCCAGTCTGATTTTAAATGTTCCCAAATGTTTTGCATCTACCACATTGCTGAGGAGTTTGTTAAAGATTGTGACAACTCTCTGTGTGAAGAAGTGTCTCCTGTTTTCTGTTTTGAATGCCTTGAAGCCCAATTTCCATTTGTGTCCCTGGGTGCATGTGTCCCTGCTGATCTGGAAAAGCTCCTCTGGTTTGATGTGGTCGATGCCTTTCATGATTTTCAAGACCTGGATCAAGTCCCCACGTAGTGTCCTCTGTTCCAGGGTGAAAAGGTTCAGTTCCTCAGTCTCAGTAGGACATTCCCTTCAGACCTGGAATAAGTCTGGTTGCTCTCCTCTGAACTGCCTCTAGAGCAGCGATATCTTTCTTGAAGTGTGGAGCCCAGAACTGTCCACAGTATCCAGATGAGCTCTAACTAGCGCATTGTACAGTCTGAACATCACTGCCCTTGTTTAAAATTCTACACTTTTGACAATATACCCTAGCATCCTGTTTGCCTTTTTTATTGCTTGCCCACATTGCTTGGATGGAGAAAGTGAGGAGTCCACATAGACTCCTAGGTCTTTCTCATGCATTACTTCATCTAGATCTGTACCTCCCATAGTGTAATTATAGTGGACATTTTTGTTACCTGCATGTATTACCTTGCACTTGTACACATTGAATTTCATCTGCCAGGTGTCGACTGAATGTTATCTAAGTCCATTTGAATAGCCTGTGCTGCTGACATTGTATCTGCTGAGCCACCTATTTTAGTATCATTTAGTATTTTAACTATCCCAGAGTCCAGATCATTAATATAGATTAGAAACAGCAAAGGCCCTAGTACTGATCCCTGCGGAACTCCACTAACAACCTCACTCCTCTAATCGACACCCTCTGTTTCCTATACATCAAACAGTTCATAATCCATCTACTTACGTTACCCTGAATACCTACAGCTTCCAATCTGAGGATCAGTCTTTGGTGTGGAACCTTATCAAAAACTTTCTGAAAATCTAAGTATATCATATCATATGCTTTCACCTGATCTACAGCTGCAGTTGCATGTTCAAAAAACTCCAATAAATTAGTAAGACATGATCTGCCTCGTCTAAACCCATGTTGACTATCTCCAAGAATAAGGTTTTCATTAAGATGCACCTCTATTTTCTGTCTAACAATTTTTTACAACATTTTACAAGTGATGCAGGTGAGACTGACTGGTCTGTAATTTCCTGGCTCAGTTTTGTCCCCTTTCTTGTGGATTGGTATGACATTTGCTGTCTTCCAGTCAGTTGGCACATCCCCTGTTCTAAGTGTCATTTGGAATATTTGAGTTAGCGGCCTATAAATATTTCCCCTAATTTCTTTAAGTACTGTTGGAAATATACCATCTAGCCCAGGTGATTGTTTGTTTTTAATTCTGCTAGTCCCTTTAGTACCTCCTCCTCATTTATCCAGATTTCTGTTAGGATTGGACTGATTGTTAACCTGTGGCATGTTTTCCTTTTTTCTTTTGTAAAAACCTCTGTGAAATACTCATTTAGAACATTTGCCACAACTTGTGTGTTTTCCAAGATACTTCCATTTTTGCCCTTTATCTGTTTCACTTCCTCCTATATTGACCTCTTGCTGTTGTAGTATTGAAAAAATCTCTTTGCATTAGTTTAGCTCCTAGAGCTATGTTTCTTTCTATTTCCCTCTTTACTTTCCTGATCCCTTTCTTAAGATCTCTTTGCAGATCAACATATTTCTTGTATTTTGTTTCGTCTCCATCCCTTTTGTATGCGTTATACAACATTTTCTTTCTCTTGATATTTTTTTGCATACCTCTATTAAACCATTTTGGCCAATGTTTTTTGGTCCTCAATTTGCTAAGTTTTGGTACAAATTGCTCCAGAGCCTCAAGTAGTATATTCTTAAAATATAACCATGCATTTTCAACTGACTCTGTATCCAGCGTGCTCCAGTCTACCTCTTCTAAGTGCCGTCTCATACCTTCAAGGTTTGCATTTCTAAAATTGTAGACCATTGTTTTAGACTTGGACCTTGTTTTTTGAAAGAATGCCTCAAAGCTAAGCATGTTGTGATCACATTTTGTCATTGGTTCTCTAAATAGTGTCCCTCTGACTCTGCCTTGGTCATTTGAAAAGATCAAGTCAATGCATGCTCTCTCCCTGGTTAGTTCCCTGACAAATTGAGTTAGAAAGCAGTCATTTACCATCTCAACCATTTCTATTTCTGCTTCTATAGTCCCAACTGGGCTTTCCCAGTCTCTCTTTGGGAAATTGAAATCCCCCATTATAATATATATATATATATCTCTCCTAAACTATGTGTATCCTTCCAACTTGTATTCATCCCCATCATTTTCTGTAAGCCATGTTTCTGTAACTCCTACAACATCATAGTCACATGCCAGCACTGTGGCTTCTAAGTCCAACATCTTGTTCTTTACACTCCTGGCATTGAGGTACAAACATTTCAGGACTTTCCTACCATCAGTTTCCCCTTTGTTTTCTTTCCTTAGAGGAACATCTCCCATTATCATAGCTCCCTGACCCCCTGGTCCCTAGTTTAAAAGATTCTCAATTACTCTGCACATACGCTCTCCCAATGCATTAGCCCCACTACTGTTCAGATGTAGACTGTCCGGTTTGTACAGATCCCATCTATCCCAGAAGAAAGACCAATGCTCCATAAACCTAAACCCCTCTTCCCTACACCAAGATTTCAACCATGTGTTAAACTTTCTAATCTCTGCCTGTCTCCCTGGCCATGCACGTGGTACCGGAAGTATTTCAGAAATATACCCTTCAGAAAACTACCGTGGAGGTTCTGCTCTTTAGTTTTGTTCCTAACTCTTTAAATTTGTCTTGCCTCTGCCCTACCTTTTCCTATGTCATTGGTTCCAATGTGGACCATGACGAGTGGATTCCCCCCGGCTTTGGCCAGCAGCCCGTCTACTAGTTTAGGGAGATCTGCAACCTGAGCACCAGGCAGGCAAGAAACCATGCCGGTCTCCTTATCACTAGAACACACTGTGTGATCTACACCTCTAAGTATTTAATCTCCTACTATAACTACCTCCTTCTTCTGGGGGGGAGTGGGCACCATGGTGCTCTGGTGCTCAACTGCCCCCCATCACCCTCTGAGCTGTCACTGTCCAACACGGTGTCCAGCAGTTGGAACCTGTTGGACAATTCAAGCTCTTGGGGTGTCTCTAGGGGTTGTACACGCCCTTTTCTGTGGTTACAACCTAATGTAACCCAGCAGTTCTGTCCACTTTCCTGCTCTACAGTCTCAACTCTCTTAGGTTTTGGCATGCACACCATCTCTCTCACGGGCTGATTGACCAATTCTTCTATATCCCTAATACAGCACAGATCGACAAGCTGAGCCTCAAGATCACGAACCTTGATCTTTAGGATTTCAATCTGCCGACAATGTTCACAAATTAAATCCTCTTGGATGAGTTCATCCAGGAAGGCAATCATTCTGCAAACCTGACACTGTAGTGGTGTAGCGTAAGGTACACTTATAAATTTCAATTAAAGAAGTGAATTTATAGTATCACCTTATCACGAATCCTGGAATCTTGTAGAACTCAATTTCTGTAATAATTGGACGCAGACACCAATTCCAAAGATATAAATTGTCAAATTTATTCAAAAACAAAGACTAAATGTAGCACTACACTAATTATACAAAAGGGAAAAACTAATTAAAATTCAACTCTAGATCAACAAATCAAAGACAAATCACTTCCGTGACCAAATCAAAGACCATGGGATCGCATATGATAACACATAAATTGTTAAACAAAAAAAAGGTTATAAACACATTGACAACAATACCGGTTAGTAAGACGAAGGTGAGTCTCTCATTAGTATTGTTAGTCAGACATCAAATAACTACGCAGGTTAGTATTTATGTCAGGTAACTTCTCGTTATATATATCAGTCTCATTTACGTTTAGGTGCCGAGAAAGATCCTATCATTACTTGTTGCCACAATTTCCCTTAACTGACTATTATTCAATGATTAAGGATAGGCAGGGCCACCTATAATCTGGTGTCTATTAACTTGTGTCAATTTCAGACTAAACAGTTAAACAGGAATGAGAAGATATTTCTCGGCATTGACAGATTTTATTTCTAAATTTATCAACAAAACAGTTTAATGTAACACACATTTATATTTAAGAAAACTAAATGATATTACACATTCTAGAGTTATGAGTCATAGAATAACATTTCTAATTGATTTCTCAAATGTCATGAATCACAAACTCCAAACTGTTAAACTTATCTGAACTTCGTCGCAGAGAGGCCTCTCTGTCTTTGGGCTCAGATAACAGCACACGGCACGAGGTCCGTGTGGTTAGGAACAAAGGCAGTCCAGTTCGGCTTTGTCCAAGAACTTCCACTCAGTCGATGCACCTGGAAGTTGGGGTTTCGCGAAACAGAGTCTTTTCCAAACAGATTTTCCACTGGTTTGAAGGCTCCAAGGTTGTGCACAAAATCTTCTTGGCAAGCAGGGTCTCTCACCGTACTTATTTGAAGACAAAGTCTTTGAGGAAAGCAGGGCCCTGTTCGTTCCAAGGGTCAAGTTTCTTAAGACTCAAATAGCTATTTAAATGACTGACACATTCGTATTCAGTCGACTTAGTCAATTGTCCAGCTGTAAAACTCCACTGATCAGGTGGGCACAGGCGGGCAGCGCAGTCTGTAAAGTTCTTTATTTAATAAAGTCCTTTAAAAGAATTCTTCGTACGGCTCAATCTCCTTTTCCCAGTTTAACTCTTCTGTTGCCGGCAAAGACTTGGTTGGTTTCTGGTTCCGGTTCGGGCAACAGAGCTACAGGTTGAGCTGTGGCAGTGAGTTTCTGGTTCAGGTGAGAGAGAGAGAGAGAGAGGGAGAGAGAGAGAGACCGTGCGCTGTTCTTTATACACCTGTCAGATCAATAGGTGATTGGTTCTTGAGTTTGTGAGATTGGATTTCGGTTTCAGAAATGCCGGTTGGCCCGGGTTCGTAGCTCTGTGTCTGGATTTGGGCTCTTGTCCATTTCAAAGAGTTATTACCTACAGGCCCCCTTCTTCAGACATCTCAAAGCAGGATTCCAAACTATTTGGGCTATTCTCTGTGCCATCCACCCAAGACTGTCACTTTGATGTAAACCAGTTCCACACTTTAAGGAAATCTGATAACTTTGGGGAGAGAGGTCTTCCTTAGATCAATGCTTCAGCTCAGAGCTAAAATGCTCTTATCAAAATACACCCAACATAATGCTACAGTGGCCACATGCTTCTAATTGTTATTTTTTTAGTTTTTCTTATCTTGGATCCTGTTGCCTAGTCAACTGCTTAACTTGTGACCAAGAAACAGCGCAGCTCTTTCTCAACAGCTGTTTTAAGTAGCTTTTGTCTACCTGCCCCCAATTCACACCTGCAACAGAATTCCTGCTAGTCCTAGACAAAATCTCCCTTCTACAACCTGTTTACTTTCACCAACTCAGCAACTGAACTGAATTGACTTCAATTTAGGCAAACTACAGACAATGCTATCTTCAATTAAGGCCAACTTAAAACAAAATGAGCAATGCTAAGACTGGTCTGAAACTAGTCAAACAACAAGATGGTTGCCTCTCACCTGTACTCTCCTGTGTCTCTCTATGGCAACTTGTAAATACTTCAGAAACACAAACATATAACAGTATCCCTGTCAGGAAGAAATAGGTTGCACTACAATATCCCTGTCAGAACAAGATCCACTACAATATCCCTGTCAGAACAATGCATAATACAATAACGATAAATATGTACAGATAGACGTGTGTGTATGTACATACACACTACATGATACACACACATACACATATGGTGTTAATATTTGATTTAGTATTGCACACCATTTACATTGTCTATAGTGACTGGACAGTGGGAGGAAAATGGAGGAACGGGAGAAAACACAACATGCAGACTCCTCACAGATATTTACAAGTAATGATAAACACACACGGAATAAACAGTTCACAACATTAGGTATCAGTTACTTTCCAAGAGACATGCAGAAAATATTGCAAACTGCAAGTTTTTGTTTCTTGTTAAAAGCTCTCGTTGAAAGCTTCCATCCGAAGCAAGTCAAAAATATAACCCATCAGAGAAACTTCGGATGTCACTCTTTATTTTTTGTAGGTTATTTTAAAGCAGTAATATTCGATGTAGTTTAGTGAAGGATACTATACATAGTGTATGTTGGTGTGTGTAATCATGCTAGTGATTTTATCATGATTACAAATGTATATAATTAACTACTTTTGTCTAAAACGGCAGTTTATATTCTTAGTCTACCCGCTAGCAGTCTAATGATGTAGCAAACAGTACACCAAAAACATTTTAAACAGAAGGTGATTCCAGCAGCCAGTAGCAGGGTGGGAATGAGAGCCAATCGTAATTCAATTCCTCCTGGCCAAACTCTAGTGATGTTTGAGTCCTGGCAGGGATAGTCCTAACGGGGACATTTCATGGTACCTTTCTCATGCGAGCCGTCCTGCTCACATCCAGACTGACGTCAGAGAAGTGGAAGTGGAGAAGTGTGAAGTGGAGTGAGCAAAAGAGTGACTGCAGGCATTATTTAATTTTTTTAATGTTTTTAATGTTCCTAGATCTCACAGTGATAAAATAGGGAAGATATGGTTCAGGCGACTGTAACAAAAAAAAAAATTGTTAAACATTTCTTTGCAGAGCACAAATAGACGACATGCAAATAGGCTGACATTAACTGTCTAAGCATTATTTTCTCTTCAATGATAATGAGGAGAAATTAATAACTTGAATCATTTCATTCTGAATTATGAAGTTTGCTCCATGTAACCACTTTTTTCAGAGTAATGTTAACATATCTACCTACAATTGTCTGATAGATAAGATTAAAAAGAAAAATCAGCTAGCGGGCTACATTACAAGCTAGTTGCTGTTCAGCACGAAGGTGAACAATTCAAAAGTTATAGTAACTAAATTGTAAACAATCCTAAATCAGACAAGAATTTTATGTTTCCACTTACTCAGCTGCTGAAAACTCAGTCGCTGCTGTAATTGAGTCACAACACTGCGAGTTCGAGCGAACACTGATGAGAATTGGAAGTAGCCGGAGGAGTCGTCTCATGTCAGAACATTAATTTAGACAAAAAATAATATTTTTATTCAATGAAATATCGAGACCCCCAAGTTGAAAGTTTTCTCTCCTACCTCTTATGGGGGGTCCTGGACCCCCCCAGCACCTCCTCAATTCAAACACTGGTCACAAGAGGTTTTTTTTTTTTCTTAGCATGCAAAACAGACATTTTCTAGCATGGATCCCTCAAATCTCTTCCTGTCAGGATGTTTACATTTTACATAATAAAAACTTAACATTAATTTTCATCATAAATAACAACCACGAATTTAACATTGTAAAAATAAACTAAATAAATTAGAATAAGGGAGAATAAAGGAAAAATATAAAAATATGCATGTTCTATACATTAGAACAAATAATATAATAGTGTTGGCCTAAGTTATATTAGCATTTTACACGTCAGGTTCTCTCGGGTTCAGTCCTCCTTAGTGCTCAATACTGCCGATACTGCAGGCAGCACAGCACAGTTGCATTTGTTTAAAAAAAAAGTGTAACTTATTTAATACGCATGTTAAACATATTGCAATATGAATCATAGCCAAAACACGATGTAGGATTTGAAATATTTTTATAAATATAAATATTTTATCCAACGTTGTCTGAGGGATGTGTTCTTCATTTATTTTCTTTAGATATTTTACTGTGATCTGAGCTTGCTTGTCATTTGGAGACATTCTTTGTTTGCTGATATCCAGTCAACATCTTGAACTAACATTTACAGTTTTTCTTTATTTTAATTGCTATTGTGAATTTTGAAGTGATTAAAAATAACTTTTCAGTAAAAATCTGCCTCTATGCCATAGTATACAGTAATCTTATGATGAAAATAAACAATAACCAAAACCATGGATACTCAAATGCAGCACAGCTTTCAAAAATACTTTCTGTTGGTTATGAGGGTTTTAGTAAAACATGTTTATTGGTTAATAATCCCCGTTTCCCAGTGGGTGTTTGTTTCTCCACGGTGCCCATTAGTGTGTGCGCAGCACCGCTGCGCATGAGAATCATGAGAGTCAGAAGCTTCCAGTGAAAACTAAAGCACCATAACCATGTTAAAAAAGAATGGTAAATAATGATAATAATGACTGTAAAACCAAATAAAAATGTATTTATTTATTGTCTGAAGTCTGACTAAGGATTTTATGGTAATTTGAAAGAAATATATCTAGCCAATAGTTTGAGAAGATATATATGTGCATTATCGGTGGAATACGTGCCATGTGACAATACAGATATTGCTGTAAAAGGCCAAGATCAGTCGATAATATCAGTGCTCCGATATATCTGTCGGGCCCTAGTCACAACCCACATTACATTTTCTTTTGCCTCGATGATCACTGCTTTAGAAGTGGACACATATTCAGGGGCAGTGCTGAAGAGATCTGTATGTAAGCAGAATAGGTTTAATATCTGAAGGGTAACCATTGAAGTTACTGTTACAGTGGCTTAAATCCATCTTGGCAGCCTATCCAGAGTGCTATGATGCTACAGCAGAGACAAAATAGCCCTTGAAGAGATTAGGTAAAGATGTGAAATCATTCCATACTGGCACTACACTATAAAAAAAATCATACATACATAATTATAAATCAAGACACTATTTTGTATCATAATTCATATTATTTTCACATTATTATTTATTGAGAACATTTTACCATATGCAACAATTATATGAGAAATAAGACCCAACAAGCCTAGGAAATACAGCTACACAATACAGCTGACCAGCTGAAAATCCCATTTAGATGCATCACATTTTCAGGTTATAACACATACAAATGTGAAAAAGTGAATACTTCCTATAGCCCAGTGGTTCCCAAACCAGTCCTGGGGGACCCCCTACCCTGCTGGTTTGTGTTCCAACCGAGCTCTCAATTACTTAATTGAACCTTAAGTGAAGTAACAATCTGCTTAGATTTTACTTTTTAAATTGTGTAAGAAAATAGTTGTTTCTTCAATACGTTTTTTAAACTTAAAACCCCTACTGTTTAAAATAATTAAAAAGTCTCTGATTTAGGAAATTATTAGTTCAATTAAGTAATTGAGAGCTCGGTTGGAACAAAAACCAGCAGGGTAGGGGGTCCCCCAAGACTGGTTTGGGAACCACTGCTATAGCCATTGTGTGTATATACTTTACATCGCTTCAGTTTGTTCCAATTAAAATACCAATCTTTTTTCTTCCTCTCTCTATTTTTGATCTGTGTGTGACTCAATAATGGTGCATTAACAATACTGGTATATTACTTTCCCCTTGATATTTTTTGGGTTATTTTAATATTTGTTTTAGCGATGTGGCAGATCTGGGAAGCTGATCACCACAGCTATGGCAACCAAGAAATTCATATTGGACATGACCAGGAGTCCTCAAGGGATCATGTGTTCTCCTAGTGGAGGGTTTGTTCAACAAGTGAAGCCAATGGAGCCAGTTGAGGTGCCTAGCTAGTAGAAGGACCAGCCGCAGGGCTGCCGCAGGCATCGGTAGGGCTTCTTCCCCATGTAGATGTCCTTATGTGGAAAGACACAATATACTAACAGCTGCAAATCAGTACAACAAGTTCATGGTGGATTGTGGACTTATCATATCTGCTCATGCCATAGTGCAATGTGCTACACAAAACAAAACAATTGTAAAATACTTTCTTAAACATTTAATTGATGTCACTGTGGTCTAATTTTTATGTTTTGTTCAACACTACAAAAACCAAGGAAGGCCGCAGGGAAACACAATCCTGATCCTTGAGGGTTCACGTCTAGCAGGATTTCAGATGAGGATTGCAAAACCCGTTTAAAGGCTCCAAGGCCTAGACTAGGAGTTGTCCAGAAATTGTGTGTGTGGTCACAATATAGCAAAACATTCTCTTAACAGCTCTATGGTTTGTTCGCTGTGTGACACCGCCGGTGTCGTTTCAGGTTGCCGAGCTCGTTGAAGCGCCGCCCACAGCGCTTGCACTGGTAGGGTTTCTCCCCCGTGTGGATACGCTGGTGTATCTTCAGGGTGTCTGAGCGGAAGAAGTTCATGCCGCACTGTGGGCAGCCGTGTGGTCTCTCTCCCGTATGCACCTGCTTGTGAAAACGGAGGCTGCGGCTGTTCTTGTACTTCTTGCCACATTCGTCACAGCTAAACGGCCGCTCCTCAGTGTGGCTCTTCTGGTGTGACTTGAGGTGGCCCGACTGGAGGAAGCACTTCTTGCACACGGGGCACTTGTAGAGCTTCTCCCCTGTGTGGATGCGCTGGTGCTTGAGCAGCTGGCTGGACTGGATGAAGCTCTTGCCACACTGTTTGCAGGAGTAGGGCTTCTCCCCTGTGTGGATGCGCTGGTGGGTCTTGAGATCACCCGCTTGGCTGAAGCTCTTGCCGCACTGATCGCAGGCATGGGGCTTCTCCCCTGTGTGGGTTAACTGGTGTCTCTTCAGGTTAATCTCTTTGCCAAAGCTCTTGCCACAGTCCTTGCAAGTGTATGGCCGATCCCCTGAATGGGTCTGCAGGTGCGAGTGCAGAGCCCCAGACTGGTTGAATGTCTTCCCGCACTGGGGGCACTTATAAGGCCTGGCACCAGTGTGGATGTGCTGGTGGGTCTTGAGAGTGCTGGCTCGGGTGAAGTTCTTACCACAATGGGTACAGCAGTGCCTCCTCTGGCCCGCATGAACGTGCTTGTGTGCCTTGAGCTTGCTTGGATGAAGGAAAGACTTTCCACACTGCCAGCAATGATATGGCTTCTTTCCTGTACAGCTGGGCCGGTGTTCGTCCAGTCTTTCAGGTTCTCGGAAGCCCTTCCCGCATTGGTCACAGGAATGCAGCCGCTTCCTCACGGGAGTCCGCTGAGGTGTGTGGTGCTTCCCAGCTGCCACCTCTGCAGTTGCTGTTGCAGTGGAATCCTCCTCTTGCTGGGGGCAGAGCATATGTCCCTGATTCTTACCATCACTGTCTATGGCATGCTCATTCGCAGGGGCTGGGGGTATTGTGCTGGAGGGCAGGGATTGCTGCTGCTGTTGCTGCTTCTTTGTTTTCTGCTGCTTCTGCTGAAGTTGTTGTTGCTTCGTCTGTCTTGCCTGCAATGAGGAGCTCTCCACTGTAACAGTGTAGGATCTCAGCGTTTTCACCATCTCCCGCTGCGAAGTCTTCTCAAGCCTCTGTCCATGCCGTTGCTCTCCACTCTCCAGACGCCATCCCTGCTGGATGCAATCAGGAACTACATCTTCACCTTGGTTACATTTAGATTGTAGGTTTGGCTTCTGGTTCTTATTCACTTCTGGGTTAGTGTCTACCGATCCTGAGCAGGGCTCTATCTGACTATCATCAGTACTCTCCTTCTCAGTCTGATCAGCCTGGTGCTCAGCGTGACTATCTACAATGTGACTCCACAGGTGCCCCAGGTCCTGTTTTAGTAGGTTAGCAGTGGATAGTCTATTCTGCTTGTTTTTAATATGCTTCTTGTTGCTACCACGCCTTGGGCTGTTGAACCTTTTTGAACTGTTTTCAGGCACCAGATTTAGCTGTTCTGTGCCCTGGTCAGAAACTGGTAATCTGCAAATTTGTGTACAATACGCAGGCCCTGATTGCGCCAAATCAATAGAGTTCAGTCTACTGAGATCCTCCTCCACCCTCTGGCTTCTCCTGTGCTGCTCTGTGAGCTCCTTTCTGGCTTCCGTAGCTGTTGGCTCTGCATCCTGCCTTAGACTGGAGGCCAACTCCTCCACAATGGGAGCCCTAGAATCAGGGAGAGTACTGGGCTCTATAGGTCCTGGAAAAAGGATGAAAGAAACAGGGGTTGATGAGACACCTTGATCCACCCCAGAGGACAGATGAGGCACCCCACCACAGAGGATTAACATGTGCACATGGGTATTGACTAATCATCGTCACCCATGGTCTGTTGATTTTACGGCACCCCCAAGGGCCGTCGAGAGGCAGCCTCAACCAGAGGAAGTCCACAGCTTAAAGAACTTTGTGATCATCTTGCTGCTGTAGTATATAATTATACTTTATTTAATTTTAGTTTATTTTATAAATGGTTTATGATTTTATTAATTTTGTTGTCCGTTTATCAATCTGTAAAGCACTCTTTGGCTACCCTGCAAAGAGATCTACACAAATTGATTGAAAGTCCGCAGTCAAGTTATTCTATATACATGTTACCTATAGCAAGTTTTGCTAATATGCTGAATATTGTAGATTTTTATGTTTAAAAATAAAAAACAAGGTTCAACATATAATAAAATAATAAAACAGAAAGTGCACCAAATACTGGGTATCTTTCACTTTCTGCTGTCCTGTCAGCTGTCCCATGTAACTGAAACAGTGTTTTAGTATATGACCCTGTTGCAATGACATCATTCTTATGAACTTAGAAGAGCGTTTTGGTGTAGTGGGTCTGTACTGGTGGAACTATGTGGGTGAGAGAAGCACTCAGAGCTGTACATACAGTGAGGGGAAAAAAGTATTTGATCCCCTGCTGATTTTGTACGTTTGCCCACTGACAAATAAATGATCAGTCTATAATTTTAATGGTAGGTGTATTTTAACAGTGAGAGACAGAATAACAACAACAAAATCCAGAAAAACGCATTTCAAAAAAGTTATCAATGGATTTGCATGTTAATGAGGGAAATAAGTATTTGACCCCTTCGACTTAGTACTTGGTGGCAAAACCCTTATTGGCAATCACATAGGTCAGACGTTTCTTGTAGTTGGCCACCAGGTTTGCACACATCTCAGGAGGGATTTTGTCCCACTGCTCTTTGCAGATCCTCTCCAAGTCATTAAGGTTTCGAGGCTGACGTTTGCCTACTCGAACCTTCAGCTCCCTCCACAGATTTTCTATGGGATTAAGGTCTGGAGACTGGCTAGGCCACTCCAGGACCTTAATGTGCTTCTTCTTGAGCCACTCCTTTGTTGCTTTGGCTGTGTGTTTTGGGTCATTGTCATGCTGGAATACCCATCCACGACCCATTTTCAATGCCCTGGCTGAGGGAAGGAGGTTCTCACCCAAGATTTGATGGTACATGGCCCCATCCATCGTCCCTTTGATGCAGTGCAGTTGTCCTGTCCCCTTAGCAGAAAAACACCCCCAAAGCATAATGTTTCCCCTTCCATGTTTGATGGTGGGGATGGTGTTCTTGGGGTCATTCCTCCTCCTCCAAACACGGCGAGTTGAGTTGATGCCAAAGAGCTTGATTTTGGTCTCATCTGACCACAACACTTTCACCCAGTTCTCCTCTGAATCATTCAGATGTTCATTGGCAAACTTCAGACGGGCCTGTACATGTGCTTTCTTGAGCAGGGGGACCTTGCGGGCGCTGCAGGATTTCAGTTCTTCACAGCGTAGTGTGTTACCAATTGTTTTCTTGGTGACTATGGTCCCAGCTGCCTTGAGATCATTAACAAGATCCTCCCGTGTAGTTCTGGGCTGATTCCTCACCGTTCTCATGATCATTGAAACACCACGAGGTGAAATCTTACATGGAGCCCCAGACCGAGGGAGACTGACAGTTATTTTGTGTTTCTTCCATTTGCGAATAATCGCACCAACTGTTGTCACCTTCTCACCAAGCTGCTTGGTGATGGTCTTGTAGCCCATTCCAGCCTTGTGTAGGTCTACAATCTTGTCCCTGACATCCTTGGACAGCTCTTTGGTCTTGGCCATGGTGGAGAGTTTGGAATCTGATTGATTAATTGCTTCTGTGGACAGGTGTATTTTATACAGGTAACGAGCTGAGATTAGGAGCACTCCCTTTAAGAGATTGCTCTTAATCTCAGCTCATTACCTGTATAAAAGACACCTGGGAGCCAGAAATCTTCCTGATTGATAGGGGCTCAAATACTTATTTCCCTCATTAACATGCAAATCAATGTATAACTTTTTTGAAATGTGTTTTTCTGGATTTTTTTGTTGTTATTCTGTCTCTCACTGTTAAAATACACCTACCATTAAAATGATAGAATGATAATTTCTTTGTCAGTGGGCAAACCTACAAAATCAGCAGGGGATCAAATAGTTTTTTCCCCTCACTGTATGATGTCGGATTGAATCCAAACAGCGGGACTTCATTTTGCACAGTCCTTATTTCTACACTTACTTTGTACACCCATAATTAGTTCCCCATGCAGGTCACTCTTGTCCATGTCCTCATCAGTTCTCTCCAGTTTGATACGAAGCGACTCAGACCTGAGCTCTTCCAATTCTACAGACTGTAACAGAGAAGAGTTCAAGTTCTGCAGAATATGTACATCAGTGGAGAGAACATTTGACTAGCCAATCAACCTAGTATCATGTATTTTGGATGTGTGAGGAAAAATAAGCACAAACCGAAAACTCACATGGCCACAGGAAGTACATGTAAACTACCAACACCAATAACAACAAAAATGTAAATTATTAGTCATTACTCTCTACCTTGCAATGTATTCACAACTTGTCACAAATTGCGTTTAAATCAGTAAATAATGTCTTAAATGGCCGTAAGTGGACGTTACAAAAGAAGTGCTTCACCCAAGTAACTAACCTCCTGCTTAATGGTGACAGACACTGGTTCTGTGGCCTCCTCTGCAAAGTGGACAGGGTATAGCTCGGTGACCTCTACTTCGATGTTCACAGAAGTTGGCTCCTTAGCTTTCCATAGGCTGCTGCACCATCCTTCTTCCAGTGGGTTCTCAGTCTCAGTGACAGGAGTCTCTCTCTCCCTTGTCCCTGAAGATTTTTTTTTTTAATACAAGAAGCCAAGTCTGCTTAAACAAATATTGCATGTGCGCTCAAAAATGTTTGATAGTAATGCCTGCTGTTCGAAACTGTATTTGAAACATCAACACGTACATTTGTATTGTTAATTCATTTTCTCAGTTAAATCGCTGGCAACAATCACTATGTTTATATGTTCACTAATATTTCCACTAATTGGTGCAATTGCCTGAATTCACATAATAAGTTGAATGGAATCCATCTGTGTGTAATAAAAGGGGTAAACATGATTGCAGATTAAATATACCAGTCTGTAAGGTCCTACATTTGGGTAGTGCATTCAAAGCAAAGATAGTACCACGCAGACCAAGCAGCTTTCAAATCAACTCCTGGATAATTTTGTGGAATGTTGTTAGAGCAGGCCATCCTCCTAAACTGAGCAGCTGGATAAGAAGGATATGGGTCAGAGAAGCCACGAGAGGCCAATGACAACTCTGAAAGAGTTCCAAGGCTGAGATCGGAGAAGCTGTCCATGCGTCAAAAACAGCTCATGTAATCCACAAATCTGGCCTGTATGGTAGAGTGGCATGAAGGAAACTATTTCTGAAAAAAGCCCATGCAAAATCCCTCTTTGAATTTGCAAAGTTAATTGTAGACTCTGGAGAGGCTTTAAAACAAGAAAGTGAAAGAAGAGAGTGGCCAAGTCAAAGCACAGACTTGAATCTCATTGAGAATCTGTGGCAAGACTTGAAGATAGCTGTCCACCAACAATCCCCATCCAACTTGACATAGCTTGAACAATTATGCCAAGAATGGGCTGTAATGGCACAATCCAGATGGGCAAACCTGGTAGAGACTTACCCCAAATCTCACAGCTGGAATTGCTGCAAAAGGCATTTCAAACAAGTATTGACTTTTGATTTACTTATCAAAACAAGAAATGTACTTTTTTGTTTTATCTTTAATTGATCTTGCCACTTTACAGACAGTTTATTATTTTTGGTTTCTTTATTATAAGTCTAACTTACCACCTGCCGCTCCTCTGGGCTCCACCACAGTGTTCTCTTTGTCCACCTGCACACCGATGCTGCGGCTGTTCTGAGGGGGTACCACCCTGCCCGTGCCAGTCGCCCCGGCCCCTTGCTGCTCCTTTGTCTGGCTCTCATACAACCACAGTCTCCAGCTCAAGCTTTCATTCTCCCTCTTGCTCTGGGCCACTTCAGCCTGGAGACCTGTCACGTTGCCTTCCACAAGCTTACTGATGTCAGACACCGCTGATCTCACTAGAATCTCCATGATGGAGGTGAGCTGGGATTGGAATGTCACTGTGGAATAATCCAATGTAGCACTGCCGGATTCAGACATACTCTCCATGTCTTGCTTCAGCTTAAATCCTTTCACTGACTTTTAAAGTGTCAAACAGTATTGGTCTGAGTATCCCGTCACACTTCAAAATGTTATGTTTTTTCCTCTACATGACTATGTGTGATAGGGCTGAAGAGTCAAAGAAATCCAGGAGATACATTTTTAAGAAAAAGGATCTAAATTGTGAGCAGCTGCACAGACCTTGTTTACACAGACAAGACAAGGGAAAGACATGCAGTTCTTCAGGGCGATTTCTTCTTATGGCCCTAAAACAGGGGAACTCCCATCCAAAAGAACTATGGTTCTGTGAGGCATTTTCAACTCCTGCCTTATAATGTACATATGTGTTAAAAGATTTTTTATAACTCTTTAATATATGCTATACCATGTATTCTGGTACTTGTTTTTTAATTTGTATTTGCTCTATGCACATTGTTACGAGTTGAACTTTGATGACTATTAATGGGAAAAATTATTTTTTCCACCCAGCATTGTCTAGCGTACAGTCTTTCTGCTATGCAATTCCAAACCTTGGCACCTTACTGAACGTCCATGACTCAAAATGGAGTGTCTTTGCCAAAATCTAGCCTCATAACCTAGAAATTAAGAAGAAGAAAAGTTACTTCTCTGTGGATTAGAAGAAAATGGTTACAGTTAGTGCCATGAGGCTTTTTCCTTCTGTTAAGTCCTAATTATTTAAAGCAAGAGTCTCCAAAACCTCGTATCATGAAGGAGGCTGCAGTTTCTTCTGCTTTTCATATATTACCACCATTATGTCTTAATTCCATGTTTTCAATTATGACAGTTTTGAAAATATGCAGTTAAAAACATGTCAGACTTGTTTGCCCTCTGAGCCTCAGCCCTCCCTTTGCAGTAAGGTAAAAACATTTCACAACAACACAGCTGTAATACGCATTTTCTTTTGTCACTGAAAGTTGAAAATGCCATGACTGAAAATCGCATGGAAACCAATTGGAGTGAAATGGAGTTAAATAGTGAAACTGACAGAGAAAGAGCTAGTGTGAAATACAAACAAACTTTATGGAAGACAAACTCAGCAATGTTGTTATTGTAGAATTTGCATTTCAGTGTTCAGACATGCAAATGATGAAACAACAAATAGGCAAATTATGTATACAAAGCCAGTATAAAGAGGTAAACCTTGATGCTGCTTCCTGAGGTACACAGAGCAGCATTCATCATTAAACAATTGCTTGTTATTAGGGTCCTGCATTGCAAATCAACTGCTAAATTGTCTGTTCTGGGCTTTGGATGGGGGGTGGGAAGAAGGGCTATAATCGACTACTGTTTTTCAGATTTGTGTGATGGTCTCTTTTTTTATTTTGTGTGAAGGCTGTACTCTGCTAGCTATCTATTACATTATCTGATTCCAACCAGGGACACTTGGCTATCTTGGATGGTTTAAACTCCTCGCAAAAGTGATCTGCCCATCTCTATTTTCTATGTAAGAAACATGTTGTTGTTGGGAGAGACTGGCAGCAGGCTAAGTGCATCTCAGAACATGGTATGGCCTATTTCTTGGACACCCCATATTACTGTGGGTTGATCTTAAAATCACTATGCTTGGAAACACTTCCACCAGATGGTGCACCTATAACCCACCCCCCTCTACACTACCTGCTATGGGGTAGAGTGGCATCCAGCGGCACAGGAAATATTTTGCGGGTACAGGGACGAATAGATTCTACTAAAGTAGCAACAAATCCTGGAAGTGAATGTCCCACAGTCAGGGAAGAAACTGAAGCTGAAAAGAGGTTGGATATTACAAGACAATAATCCAAAACATACCTCAAAATCAACCATGAACTACTTCAAGAAATGAAAGAGTAAGGTTTTGGAATAGCCTTCACAGTCCCCAGACTTTATTATTATTGGATATCTGTGGGTAGATTTTAAACATGTAGTGCATGTAAGACGACTGAAGAATATTACAGAACTAGAAGCATTCTGCAAAGTGGGGGAACAAATCCTAAAGCAAGAATAGAAAGACTGTTAGCTGGCTACAAGAAACATTTGCAAGCTATGATTTCTACCAAAGGGGGCGTTACTAAGTTCTGACTAATAGGGTGCAACATTTACAGAAATGTTTAAGTTTAAGTTTGTTCCCTGCAGAGGTTGTTTTAAATTATTTTCAATTAAAAAATCAACAAAACATGTAATTTGACCAGGGGTGCCCAAACTTTTGCAGACAACTGTACAGTCCTGCTGAGCTCCCTGATGGTCTCAGAGTCCATGGTTTTTGGCCCTTGTCCTGCTGCTCTGTGGGGACCCATAGCAGCTTCTCCTGAGAGCAGACCTATCCCAAGCATGCGGCACACTTTAGCATCTGCTCCAGCTGTCTTTCAGCCTTAGGCCTCTCTGACATAATATTGGCTACTATTCAGAGTGCAAGGGCTACCTGCACGAGTACTGGTAATTTTGGCAGAGTTTCCAGATATGGTGTCAGCACAGAGGAAAATGGCAATTTTAGAAATTCTGCTTGAGCTGTTGGTTGCTGGCAGGTCTCCCTCCACACTCAAGGTCTATCTGCATTGATGGAGAGTCACCTGGGGTGCACTCTCTCTTGGCATTGTGCCAAATTAGGTGGCATTGTTCTTACATGCTCCTAGTTATTATTGTCATGACATTTCCTTCAGTAGTTGCAAGGCCCCTTTGAACTCCTTGCTCTTGATTATGTTTATCCCCAGCTGAGCTCCCAGGTCTCCTTGGGGTTAATCCTCACCGAACCACCCAACACGGTGTCACAATATATATTCTCTGCCCAGTTGGGACCTCACATCCATAAGGACTGTGGACTTCAGACACATCAGTAGTCTTCCATCATAATGGCTTGGGTACTTGGTATCCCATAGTCCCCATTGGAAATTATTCTCAACTTCAATGAGAATGTTAGGTAGGGTATGCAACCCTGGTTATCTGAAATGGAAAATAACACCCAAAACTGCAAGGTCACTCTTGAGCCTGCAGGCTCTGGCAAAAGACAAAGTGTGTCTGTATGCTACAGAGATAAAACAGACAAGGCAGGGGGCTTTTCTGAGTGACAGTGCACATAGGCCTATCGACAGCTTTGATATGAGATTTTTCACTGCTTTCACTGCAATGTCCCATAGACCACCTTGGAGTAATTTTCTTATTCAGATAACCAGGGTTGCATATGGAACTTAATGTTATGCTTGGCTAAGGTGGCAACTTTATGGGTATAGCACACCCTTGTTGGATTGCTTCCATCAGGTGGTCTATAAAATTAAGTTATTTTCTTGTGCCATGTTTCACAAATATATATATGGTTGCACCCAGCTTGTCTGCTTTAGTTTGCCAAGATATTCCTGGCGAGGGTTATCATATACTAATTATCTATATTCTCATTTTCATAGCACCCTGCTTAATTCTGAGATTATTTGATAGTTGATATCCAAAAGAATGTGCAAGAGCAACTCATTGATTAAAACATCAGTGAAAACTGATAATCATAAACATGATAATGAATAAACTCTTTAACTAAAAAGAGTTTAAAGGAGGCAGAAATTGACTGAGAAAACATGGACCTTTAGTGCTTAACATCATTGAGGCCATATTGTATGATGATATTATTCTCTCTCATTCAGTGATTCGACTTGACTTTACTCAAGCTGGGTATGTCAAAAGACTACTCCCCTGACATGACTTGATTCCCAATTATCACAACAATTTTGGTTCACCTCAGCAGGGCATATTTCTCCTATGCCAGCATCTGAAGTTCTCTCTGCACACACAACACCTATTTAGTGTCTATAGCCCTTTTGAGCTGTGCATGGTTCTCCACATTCATGGCCATTTTGCATAGATATTCAAAGCAGTTGTGCCACCAGTGCAGTGCTGACAGAACAGAAGTATTTAAGCTAGGGATAGCAAAATTAACCAGGTATGAAATCTGATTCCTGCAAAACCTGCAGGGTGGATGTTATAATAGGGAAGTTATTTCAAAAGGTTCAGCGGGATCAAAGAACACACTTCACATTCCGTTGCTTCTACACAATAAGATTTACATAAAGGTGTGCAGTTCAATCCTCTCGATTCAATTCTCATGGTGATAGACCTAACTGATTCAGCATGACTTAAAACTCATGTACTATCAATGAATGTAGAAAAATAACTAACAAAATTATGATAATTTATTACATTTTAAAATAATCACAGATTAACATAACTTTCCTAACATTTACTGATTCGAGGATAGATAAACGCTTGTTTACCTAAACCTATTGGCAGAACATGTGAGCATAGCCTCTCTAGGTTGGAGCTTCAGAGGGACACACATAGCTGCATGCTTCATGTTACTTGGACTCACCACCAAAACACACTAAAACCATTTGTATACTATAGTTATAGTATACTGTATGAACATGATATACTATAGTACACTTGTATACTATAGAATACTGTATGAACATGTGATATATTACAGTACACTCTTGTATGCTGTAGTACTTTGTTATGTACTTGAGATCTTACCAAAGTACTATAACAAATACTATTCTATTATACTATATTATCATGTAGTACATTTGTGATGTACTAGTACTTACTGCAGTACAACAATACTATAATACTATTTTATACCATAAGACTTTTGTAATGTAGTATACTGTAACTAATATAGCCTACTGTATTACCTATTGTAATTTACTACAGTACTTACTACAATTTTACAATAGTGTTCTGCAGACAGAGCTAACAAATAGGTTAAAACATATAAATTGCCTGGGAAACCGGGATAAATAAATAATGTATGTTAAAGAATGCGGCAACGTTAGGTAACACAAATCGGAGAATAATATACAACTATATATAACTAAAACTTAAGTTTACGTCTCACCACGTTGCTACCTCTGAAGTTCTGTGCAAGCCGTCGTGAAGAAGCATCACTAATATATTAACCCAGATCATGCTCCCCATCAGTTGAACGACGACGTGGCGAAGTGATGTTCAAAACAAGCACTACAATATTACAATTAAAACCCTTTTCAACAAATGAATAACAACTCACCTCAGCAATAAACGAGGAAGTCTGCTCACTGTGGAAATGCAAAGCTGCGACCCACGCTGCGCCGTACACCGACCACATCCGGTTCAGATCCTAATTTAGTTATGTCGTCATAACAACAACACTACCGTAAAATCGACTAATAATTGTTACTGTAATGCAATTTTACAAACACACTTTTAATTAATTATTATGATAGCAGGGGAAATACATAAAGCTCGTGGTGAACTGGGTACATATTATGTCATAACAATATGTGTAATATTCTATTGTATAGTCCTCCCACCCATTGGTACTAAGAGTTCGCTTCAAGACATACACTGCTTATTTATAGGGTTGAAGTAAATGTTAGTCAGGTTTACTATTATGTCGTGCAATATTTGTCATTTTGATATGTTTGTAAAGTGTGTGGTTTATTATAGTAGAGAAAACAAGCCTTGCAAACTGTATAGGTAGCTGTACTCAACGCTTCCTTCAGGTTCATAGAGATCGCTATACCCTACTACCCGCGTTTTTGTTGTGCGTTTATATTCGAGGTCATACCACATTTGGCTGTACGCTTAATCATTTTTGATACAACGAGGCTTCCGTACGTACAGTGGGCAATGCATTTCCTTATTGATAGTTAGTAATGGTTCACTCCCCGAAGTGCTACTGTTCAGTAAATAGGATTTGATTGCGATATGTTGATTTTTCACGTCATGTAAGTTTTTACAATGTAACTGCACAGCATGAAGTAAGTCCTTTTTTACGTTGACTGTTTAATATAGCCTAGATAGCGGATACAAACATGTTGCAACGTTTTTGACATCTGTTGTGTAGATGACACGTTTTGTATTTTTTCTGCTATTTTAATTTTCATCATTATGTTTACACGCACTTTTGAATATATGATTAATTAACCGCGTACAATGTTATTATTGTACACTTTCAGTTTTTGTTATTGTAGGCTAGTTGAGGCTTCCGTAAAATCTCGGTCTACTTTATTATTGAAGACTGTTAGACCCCCTAGTATTGACCTAATTTCCATTTATTAATTGCAAACTTTTTTTTTTTTTTTTTTAATAATGTTAATGTTAAATCTTCGTTAAATTATAACATAATTATTGTTTCAGACATTAAAGTAATCTTATCAATGTTGCAATAATTAAATGTGTTTAATTGCATTATTGTAACATTAGTGGAGGCATATCCTACATTTTTAGATTTTTGAATGGATCAAAGGTAGTTAGCCTAACTGGCGACATTTCAACAGTATTGAATCGAGACATGTTTAGGAAAATATTTAACTAAGTCGTTTTCTTTATGAAAGTATTGTTTCTGTATGTTATATAATATAATTCGCCCAGTTCTTACCTAAATCTAAGTTATTTGGTTGGGCATGCAGGATCCAATGTAATCCCAGTTCTTATTGTTTGTTTGTTTGTTAACAGTATGGATCCATAGTGCACTGTACTGACCAAGGAAACCAAGCTGTACTGTTTATTTTACAACAGAATAAACAAATATGTCAATATTGCTTATAAACAGATTAAATGAATCAGGATGATGTGTCAGTGTTAAGGTTTTTGAAACATGCAGCTCGGTACAGTCTGATGCCAGGTTATATGGATTCATTTTTCTCTTACACAGTTACAGCTTGTACTAGACAATTTGTAGTAAGGTCTTCTAGGCAAAATTACTTATTCATTTGGATAATTACAAATCACAGAGAAAAATAAATAAATAATCAATACATTAATACATACATTTTCGGAATGTTTACATACATACTGAGTGTTTTTGTCCCAAAACCATTCTGTACTTCCCCTCCTCCTGCCAAGCCCACAGTCATATATTTTGTCTTCAGCCCTTGAAGGCATGTGACCCAAGAAAATATCATATAAGTTCACATGAGCCAGTGCACCCCCCCTTTAATGTACACCACCTACTAAAAACTTGAAAAAATTGTAAAAATGAAACAACTGATTAGAGAAGTATTAACACCCCTGAGTCAATTAGAACCAGCTTTGGCAGCAACTACAACTATGAGTCTTTTGGGGGAAAATCTCTTAGGTTTGCACATCTGGATTTTACAATATTCACCCATTCTTCTTGGCCAAATCATCTCTGTCAAGTTGGATGGGTATCGTTGGTGGACAGCAATATTGCTCACAGTTTCTCACATCTCAGCCATGGAATGGTGTAGGTCTTGGTGGCTTGTCTGATGAATGCCTTCTTACCTGGCCACTCACTTTGGGAGGACAGCCTGCTATAAGCAAATTCTAGGAGGTGTATATATTTTACTTCTTAATTATCAACTTGCCCATGCCCCAAGGGATAGTCAATGCCTTTGAAAATGTTTAATACCCTTCCCCTGATCTGTACCTTTCCACAACATTGTCAAGAGTTCATTTGAAAGCTCTTGTTTGATCTGCATAGTACTATTTTTACTTGGAATGCACTACTCAACTGTGGGACCTTACAGGGGCAGGTGTGTGGAATCCACAATGTGGAAAAATGTTTATGGCACACAGATGTATTGACATTCAGTTTATTGTGTGAATTAAATTGGTTGCACCTGAGCTTATTTAAGAGTGTCATTATAAAGGGGGTGAATACTTGTCTAATGTAGACTTTTCATTATAAAAGTATTTGCCCCATTACAATTTCAGGTTGGATGTCGAAGGGGGATGAATATTCTATAGCCACTGTGTGTGTGTGTGTGTGTGTGTTTTATATTACATATATTGAGTGTTTTCTTTGTTTTGTTTTTTCATCTGTAGATTGCATGATAAGTTCCTGATGAAATAGCCCTTTTTGTGGAAGTCAGAAGTCCAAACCCAGTGGTGCGTGGAATATTGTTTACACCTACGAAAGACTCACTGAAAAGTTTTTTTATTTGTGACTAGTTTAAAATAATGCCACTGAAGTGAATGCTCTCAGACACTTTTAAGAGGATGGCATCAGAAACGGACAGCACCATGTCAGATTCTGTGGCAACTTTCCAATCCCAGCTCTCCTCTGTCCTGGAGATCCTGATCAAAGCAGCGGTTTGTGAGGCAACCAAGCTGTTTGAGGGTTGTTGTGCGGATTTGCAGGTGGAAGTCACCCAGAACAAGAAGGAAATTGAAAGTCTGAAGCTGAGGCTGCAGTGGTCTGAGAGTAAGCTGCGTGCAGAGCGGAAATATACAGCAATCGGGGAGGGGAAGACGGTGCCTTCTGCAAAGAGTCGATGCGTCAGAGTCCAGGACTCACAGGCGATCACAGGGGTTGAACAGAGAGGGACAGTATCTGGTGAGACTCAATTTCCATCTGGAATAAGTAACTCTAGTCCTACAAGGCTGGATTCCTGCAGGATTATGATGTACCCTTCCAAATAATTAGTTCAAAGAAATAAAACAGAAGACACTGCATCCCCTTAAGGCCTGGAGTTCCCCACCCTTAGTTTACTTTAATTAACTGTAGCTGGCAGTCCCCCATCCCACTGATCTGTCCCCAAGACCAGACCACATAGTACAGGTTTGTAATTTACAATAAGTAGTTCCCTCAGACTTTTGAGTTCTAGACCAAATACAATAAGTTTTAATAATAATAATAATAATAATGTATCACTGACATGCAATAAGTAGCTGTTTGTGATTGCAGAACAGGTTTGAAATTTGCAATCAGAGTCTGGCTTTTGGCTTTTGACTTTTGATTTAATTCCAGCCTACAGTAATAATAATTATGAGTGAGACATAATATTACATGACTTCATGAATAATTGATGTTGAGGGGAAATAATAGAAACAATTGTGGAGTATGTCACAAATCGATCGCAGATTGTTTTTCCTACTACAGTTCTAGATCTATTTCCACATCAGATTCAATCTGTCATAAATACTCCAGTTCCATTTGTTCAGTTTTAATTCTAATGATGGAATTTAATTGTAATTGTAATTTCCTGTTGTCTCTGATGAATATGTCCTTACATTACATGCATCCAATATGATCTCCATAGGAAACTATGCATTACTGTGTGTATTATGACTTTGGAAAAACGGACACTTCTTGTAAGATGTGACCCCTTCAGTCTTGAAATTTGCAGCTTAAGTTAAAAATACACTTTTACAATCAAACTAGGATTGATAATTGCTAATTTACCATTGTTGGCTCCCACGCCCAGTAAAGAAATGCCTTGCAAATTTGCTGACCACTGCATTTCAATTTCAGAGAAAGCAGGGGAAGTCTCAGATCAGGCCAGCAGCTGTCACAATCAGTGGAAAAGGACATGTCTGACAAACATGGAGGATGTAGAGCCAGGTTTTGAATTGGGCCTTGCTCCCTTTGCAGAAGAATATGCTGAGATGGAAATGGTCATCATTAAAGAGGAGGTCAGTGTCAGGGAAGGAACCCTGGTCCAGATTCTGCACCCCATCCCAGCAGAACTGTAACTGGAATCTCTTACCATTACACAAGGACTGGATTGTGCTGCAGTCAAATTCCCTCTTTATCAAGAGTTCCAAGGGGACAGGTTTGGTGTTTTGGATTCTGACCACTCTCCCCTGTTTTTTCAACAGATATTTATTATTAAGTGTGAAACATAAAATCCAATTCCATACTGATCCATGAAATTTGTGTTTGGAAATGTGTTTATAACTGTAATTGTTATAAAAGTGCACTGCCTTAAAGATTAAATTTAACTGTGACAGCCCCCAAGCACAAATTTCATGGCTTGAATGATGTTGATGAATCAGCACCATGATCCACTGAAAGTAAACTTCCCCATCCTCCCCTGTTGCAGCCCACCAATACGGAAGAGGCAAAGCCTGAATCCCTTCCTGTCAAAGAGGGGAGATGTGAAGAGGACTCATCCAGCAGTGACCCTGGGATCAGTGTGAGCAGTAAGTGAAGAGCATGCAAAGGTTATCCATTAAAACCATATATATATACACTCACCTAAAGGATTATTAGGAACGCCTGTTCAATTTCTCATTAATGCAATTATCTAACCAACCAATCACATGGCAGTTGCTTCAATGCATTTAGGGGTGTGGTCCTGGTCAAGACAATCTCCTGAACTCCAAACTGAATGTCTGAATGGGAAAGAAAGGTGATTTAAGCAATTTTGAGCGTGGCATGGTTGTTGGTGCCAGACGGGCCGGTCTGAGTATTTCACAATATCTGCTCAGTTACTGGGATTTTCTCACACAACCATTTCTAGGGTTTACAAAGAATGGTGTGAAAAGGGAAAAACATCCAGTATGCGGCAGTCCTGTGGGCGAAATGCCTTGTTGATGCTAGAGGTCAGAGGAGAATGGGCCGACTGATGCAAGTTGATAGAAGAGCAACTTTGACTGAAATAACCACTTGTTACAACCGAGGTATGCAGCAAAGCATTTGTGAAGCCACAACACGTACAACCTTGAGGCGGATGGGCTACAACAGCAGAAGACCCCACCGGGTACCACTCATCTCCACTACAAATAGGAAAAAGAGGCTACAATTTGCACAAGCTCACCAAAATTGGACAGTTGAAGACTGGAAAAATGTTGCCTGGTCTGATGAGTCTCGATTTCTGTTGACACATTCAGATGGTAGAGTCAGAATTTGGCGTAAACAGAATGAGAACATGGATCCATCATGCCTTGTTACCACTGTGCAGGCTGGTGGTGGTGGTGTAATGGTGTGGGGGATGTTTTCTTGGCACACTTTAGGCCCCTTAGTGCCAATTGGGCATCGTTTAAATGCCACGGCCTACCTGAGCATTGTTTCTGACCATGTCCATCCCTTTATGACCACCATGTACCCATCCTCTGATGGCTACTTCCAGCAGGATAATGCACCATGTCACAAAGGTCGAATCATTTCAAATTGGTTTCTTGAACATGACAATGAGTTCACTGTACTAAACTGGCCCCCACAGTCACCAGATCTCAACCCAATAGAGCATCTTTGGGATGTGGTGGAACGGGAGCTTCGTGCCCTGGATGTGCATCCCACAAATCTCCATCAACTGCAAGATGCTATCCTATCAATATGGGCCAACATTTCTAAAGAATGCTTTCAGCACGTTGTTGAATCAATGCCACGTAGAATTAAGGCAGTTCTGAAGGCGAAAGGGGGTCAAACACAGTATTAGAATGGTGTTCCTAATAATCCTTTAGGTGAGTGTATATATATATATATATATATATATATCATGAAAATATTGTAGGGCATCGTGGAGAAAGCCCTATGTCCAGTGCCATGTACAGTCTTTCAGGGCAAGCTGTTGTTAGTTTTGTCGGGGACTCTTCCTTGCATATTGGCACAGGAAAACAGTATATGCGATAGGGGTGTTGGAGCACATATTACATTTTTGTTAAAATTTGATTCAGTTCAATTCATGTTACTGAATGCTGCAGGGATAGATGGCTCCTGGCCAGACCTGTGCGATGGTCACATACTAGATAAGGGATCTGTATTTATGGAGGGGTGGAGAAGGAGAGCAGCAGCTCTGTATACTGTATATTTGAAATGAAGTTCAGTGCCAACACATCGAACATTTTGCCCTGTTCAACAACATGCTTTAATTTAAAGTTATTATGTAATAATTTAGGAGAATACAGTCAAATCAATCAAATAATGCAATCACATTTCCAAGTATTAATTCCATTGACTGTTTTTCCCATCTATCTGTCAACTGTGCTACCTCCTCTTTGTTCTCCTCCCTCACCTCTCACTGCTGATGATTTCGCCTCCTTCTTCTCCTCCAAATTTGCTGACATCCGTAGGCTCTTCAATACTCCACCCTCCACTCCAATCACACCCAAACCTCCCACTGATCAAGCTTCCTTCTCTGTCCTCTCACGTCTCGTCCTGCCCGTCCCTTCCCTCCTCAGCCTTGGCTCTCTGCTGTTCTCCGCACAACCCGAACTAGTCTGCGTGCCACCAAACAGAAGTGGAAAAGGACCAAACTCCCAGCTGCCCTTGAAGTCTACCTCTCTCTACTGTCCACATTCTCCTCCTCACTCACCTCAGCCAAGAAGTCTTACTTCCAATCACTCTTCGAATCCACTGTCAACAACCCACGCAAACTCTTCTCCACCTTCTCCTCCCTCCTTGCCCCCCCTCCCCCTCCTCCTCCCTCATCTCTCACTGCTGATGATTTCGCCTCCTTCTTCTCCTCCAAATTTGCTGACATCCGTAGGCTCTTCAATACTCCACCCTCCACTCCAATCACACCCAAACCTCCCACTGATCAAGCTTCCTTTTCTTCATTCTCACGTCTCTCAGATGCTGAAGTTTCTTACCTTCTCGCCTCCTCCAAGTGACCGCTCCTGATCTTCTCCCCTTCATCTCCTCCCTCCTCGACTCCTCACTCCTCTCTGGCTGTTTCCCCTCTGCATTTAAACAAGCTGCTGTCATCCCACTGCTCAAGAAACCAAACCTTGACACCACCTCTCCTCAGAACTACCGCCCTGTCTCCCTACTCCCCTTCCTCCCAAAGACTCTCGAGCGGGCAGTTCACCCTCAGCTCTCTGCCTTTCTGTCCCAACACTCACTCCTTGATCCTCTGCAATCCGGCTTCCGCCCAGCTCACTCCACTGAGACGGCTCTCCTGGCAGTCACTGACTCCCTCAGCTGTGCTCGGACAGCCTCCCTCTCCTCAGTCCTCATCCTCCTTGACCTCTCCGCAGCATTTGACACCATTGATCACTCCATCCTCCTCTCCTGCCTCGCTGACCTTGGAATCTCTGGGACTGCTCTCACCTGGTTCTCCTCCTACCTCAGCGACCGGTCCTACCAAGTGACATTGCGAGGCTCCTCATCCACCCCCCAACCTCTCCTCACAGGCGTTCCCCAAAGCTCCGTCCTGGGCCCGCTCCTGTTCTCTCTCTACACTCGCTCCCTGGGCCCCCTCATCGCATCCCATGGTTTCTCCTACCACTTCTATGCTGATGATGCCCAGATCTTCTTGTCTTTTCCATCTTCCGACCCTCTCATCCCCTCTCGCATCTCTTCTTGTTTGTCTGCTATTTACACCTGGATGCACTTGCACCACCTCAAGCTCAACCTCTCCAAATCGGATCTCCTGTTTCTCCCCCACTCTTCCTCACCTTCTGCTGACCTCCCCATCTCGATCCCCTTGGAATCCACCACACTCTCTACTTCTTCTTCCGCTAAAAATCTAGGAGTCACCCTCGATCCTACGCTCTCCTACACTCAGCACATCACCTGAGAAACATACGCCGGATCCGTCCCTTTCTCACCGAGTACTCGACTCACCTGCTCGTCCAGTCACTGGTCCGCTCCCCCCTGGACTACTGCAACTCCCTCCTGGCCGGCCTGCCTGCATCTACTACCCGCCGCTCCAGCTCATCCAGAACTCTGCGGCTCGTCTGGTATTCTCTCTGCCACGATTCGCACACGCTACTCCACTGCTCCGCTCCCTCCACTGGCTCCCGATACTGGCACGCATTCAGTTCAAGACATTGACCCTTACCTACCGCTGTCTCAACCACACTGCACCAAGCTACCTTCAGTCACTCGTCTCTCCATACACCCCCTCAAGACCACTGCGCTCCTCCAGTGCCAGAAGACTGACTCTACCTCCTCTCCGCTCCCCTTCCTCCAGAGCCGCTCCTTCTCATCCCTGGCCCCTAAATGGTGGAATGACCTGCCCACCGAAGTCAAAACGGCAGAGTCCTTGACCTCATTCCGGCGCTTACTCAAGACACATCTTTTCCGACAGTACTTGTAATATTAGTCCTTTTATCCTTGCTAGATAGCACTTCACAGTTTTATTATGCTTCTTGTGTTTTCGATTTGTTTTCCTCTTTGCTCCCTTTCCCGTAGGCCTTGACTGTGACCCTACATCTTGACAGCACTTAGCTTTTACCGTCCAGGCTGTAGGACCTCACTTACTGTACTTGTAAATTGTAAATTTGTATTATATTTTGAATTGCTATGCTTTAGTTAAATTGAATTTGTAATGATTGATGCCTTTTACTTAACTGTATTTTTGCACTTTGTTTTGCACTTATGTTGTAAGTTGCCCTGGATAAGAGCGTCTGCCAAGAAATAATAATAATAATAATAATAATAATAATAATAATAATAATAATAATAATAATTAATTGGTTAATAATTGACAGGTCCATTTAAAACCTGCAGGACACTTGCCCTTGAGGATCAATTATTGATTAACCTTGACAGATACTTGCAATGTACTCATGCTTATACATTTTCCTACACATATTACAGAAGTAATCGTTAAAAAAAGTAAACAAATAGATATACATCAGTAATCAGAGTACCATAATCACTTCTAAACTGTTCAAATTTAAATATTTAGTCAAAACAGATGCTTTCCTAACTAGGCCTTAAAGCCTAAATTCTTATTTTGCATTTTGTATTCCCAGGAGCTTTAGAGGCCAGTGCTCTTCTTGACACAGGGGACAGGGCTCCCATTGAGCAGCAATTCTGTGAGGAAGAGTGGGTTTCCGGTCTGAAGAAGGATATAGAGCCCACAGTGATGAAGGACAAGGAAACAAAGACTGAGTTGCAAAGGCACAGTGCAGTGGATTTTAGTAGGCAGCAGCCAGGGGTTGAGGATGTTTCAAACCCACTAGCCTCTGATCACAGCATTGAAGGTAGTTTAGACCCTTATAACATCCCTGAAGGCCCTGATGGACTGAAGACGGAACTAACACTAGGTTACATTAAAGTGGAGTTTGACGAACTGAGCAGACTTAACATCACACCTCAGGACCCTGAGCTATGGTCAGTCCAAAACACACAGCGGCATACTAAGTTGCAGCTTCATTGCACTAGAGAGGAGGGCATTCTCGACAAGCAGGCGGAGCCAAGTCATGTAGAGGCACCATATTTGAAAGAGGAATCAGGGCAGCAGTCCGGGGAGACGGTGGTGGATGAGACAATGGAGGAATACCCTGGAGACGGCCAGGACTACTACCACTGCGGCGAGTGCGGAAAGCTGTTCTGTTCTCCATGGAACCTCAAAATCCACCAGCTTATCCACACAGGACAGAGACCGCATGGCTGCCCACATTGTGGGAAGCGCTTCAGCCGCTCTGACAACTTAAAGACACACCTACGCATACACACGGGGGAGCGGCCCCACTCATGCACCCAGTGCGGCAAAAGCTTCACCTACTTGGGCAGCCTGAAAGCCCATCAGCGTGTGCACACGGGGGAGACGCCCCACTGGTGTGCCCAGTGTGGCAAGAGCTTTAGCAATTCAGGGAATCTAGAGCGGCACCAGCGTATCCACAAAGGGGAGCGCCCCTATGCCTGTGTCCAGTGTGGGAAGAGTTTCTGCAACTCCGGGGACCTGAGGTCGCACCAGCGCATCCACACGGGCGAGCGGGCTCACCGCTGCGGCCAGTGCGGAAAGAGTTTCAACCGCTCAGACAATCTGAAGACTCATCTGCGCATCCACACCGGGGAGAAACCGCACCACTGTCCCCAGTGTGGCAAGACTTTCAGCCACTCAGGGGACCTCAAGAGACACCAGCGAATCCACACAGGCGAGCGACCCTATGCCTGTGCCCAGTGCGGGAAGAGCTTCCGCCTCTCGGGCAGCCTAAAGACACACCAGCGTATCCATGGGCTGCACTCACGGGCCAACAGCTGAGCCAATGCAAACTACAGTAGCTCCCAGTGTACAAAAATTCTCAGGTTGACATCCAATTGCATTTTTTTTTTTAAAACATGCCTTGCATATTTGAGTGAGGTATGGTATGGTAACTAAACACATGCACAATAAATATGGATATTAATGTAACTTGAACACCAGCACAATGCTGACCCGGAAAGTTTTGTACCTTGTGAACAAGACTGAGAGATGAGAGAACACGTTTAGTATTCATTCACTTTCACCACCTTCATTTAACTAATACAAATAAATAAACTATTTATGCACTTATCAAGTAACAATCCTGTTTTATATAAAAAAAAACTAATAGGACAATAAGTCAACTTTGTATCCTGGGAACTATAGTATCTGACACCAGAAATGGGCCTCGTCTCTGGACAGAGATACCCCAAATCAGGCTGAGTTTGATTAACAGAATGAACAAAGCATGAATAGCTCTCTGGGGTGACAGGAACTGAAATATAAGAATTGAGAATTAAGTTTCTCTTATAAATCATTTGCCCTGGTAAATCCACAATTTTTACCCTTTTACAAGTTTCATAGCTACCATAGGCTTCCTGTAATTGTATGCCTTCACTGTAAAGCATAGTCAACATGCCTTAATTTACCATGGTGTATTATGGTAATCCCGTGGTCCGCTGCAGTAAACCCAATGAAAGCATGTTACGTTATGATTAAAACTATTATAAAGCCACTCCTTGAATTTGTATTACATTATTATTTTTTCATTAAACCACAATTTTATACAACCTACTCCACACTTTCAATGTGGGGGAAACAATGGGGGGGGATACAAGAATAAAAATAAAAATAAACTAAAAGTCTTCATTAGACAACAACCCTTTGCTATGACACTCCTAAACAAGATCAGATACAACCAGTTGTTTCAGAATTCACAAAATGAGTTGAATGGATTCTATCTGTGTGCAATAAAAGTGTTTCACATGATTTCAGATTACATATGCAAGAGCCCATAGTTGGGTATATTTGAGTATTCAAAGGAAAATTAGTACCATGCAGATCAAGGAGCTTTCAAATCAACTCCGAAATAATATTATGGAAAGGCAGGGGAGGGGTATGAGAAGATTTCAGGCATTGAATATCCCATGGAGTCAAGTTGATCATACTGGATGTTTTTCCCTTTTCACACCATTCTTTGTAAACCCTAGAAATGGTTGTGCGTGAAAATCCCAGTAACTGAGCAGATTGTGAAATACTCAGACCGGCCCGTCTGGCACCAACAACCATGCCACGCTCAAAATTGCTTAAATCACCTTTCTTTCCCATTCAGACATTCAGTTTGGAGTTCAGGAGATTGTCTTGACCAGGACCACACCCCTAAATGCATTGAAGCAACTGCCATGTGATTGGTTGGTTAGATAATTGCATTAATGAGAAATTGAACAGGTGTTCCTAATAATCCTTTAGGTGAGTGTATATATGTGTGTGTGTGCGTTTCTTACCTAAACATAAACTGGGACATCACATGCTCTTAATGAATACGATGCCACTCCATTTGCCTCTTGCTAAATGACGTGAGCTCCCATCAGTCTGGCGCTGTTTTATCTGAGGAGCTGAATTAAAGTGCTCCTTCTGGGGGTAGAGATGGCTTGGTCTTAAGGAGCAGCAGGTGATTAGGCGTCAACGCCTCCAGGTCATTTGGGTTGCTGGATGCCTTTGTAATTGGACAACTGTGTGAAGACCCTCATTGAGAATCTTCCTTATTGACCTGATCAACCTCTCCCAGACTCCACCATGATGGGAGCCTGTAGGGGGGTTAAACTTCCACTGGATTCCATACTGATGGAGAGTGTTCTCGATCTTGGAGCAATTCCATCCTTTGATTGCTTTTCTCAGTTCACGTTCAGCTCCAATGAAGTTGGTCCCATTGTCTGAGCGAAGCACTGAAACTTGACCTCTTCTGGCTATAACGTGACGAAGAGCATTGATGAATGAGTCTGATGAGACGATGCTACTTCAATATGGACAGCTCGGATGGCCATGCAAGTAAAGATGACCCCATACCTCTTCACGACACCTCTTTCACACCGAACCTCAAATGGACCAAAGTTGTCTACACCAGTATTTGTGAATGGAGGTTCATCTGGCAAGACTCTGTCCTGGGGTAGATCAGCCATCGCCCTGCAGCACTATGTAACCGCCGACAGACAACACACTTGACTAGGACTCTTCCTATAGCTGAATTGGCACCAGGAATCCAATAATTTTGGCGCAGCTTGAATAGCATATGGTTGTGACCATTGTGACCCACATCCTGATGGATCTCACGAAGGAAAAGCTCTGTCACATGGAAATCTTTTGACAGGATGGCAGGGTGTTTAGATTCTTCTGGCATAGCTGCCCTACTGAGTCTTCCACCAACTCTAAGGACTCCATCTTGTAATATAGAACATAAGAACATAAGAAAGATTACAAACGAGAGGGGGCCATTCAACCCATCGTGCTTGTTTGGTGTTCATTAATATCTAAGTGATCCAAGGATCCTATCCAGACTATTTTTAAATGTTCCCAAACTTTCAGCTTCAACCACATCGCTGGGTAGTTTATTCCAGATTGTGACTACTCTCTGTGTAAAGAAGTGTCTCCTGTTTTCCGCTTTGAATGCCTTGAAGCCCAATTTCCATTTGTGTCCCCGGGTGCGTGTGTACCTGCTGATCTGGAAAAGCTCCTCTGGTTTGATGTGGTCGATGCCTTTCATGATTTTGAAGACTTGGATCAAGTCCCCACGTAGTCTCCTCTGTTCCAGGGTGAAAAGGTTCAGTTCCCTCAGTCTCCCTGAGTAGGACTTTCCCTTCAGACCTGGAATAAGTCTGGTTGCTCTCCTCTGAACTGCCTCTAAAGCAGCAATATCCTTCTTGAAGTGTGGTGCCCAGAACTGTACACAGTATTCCAGATGAGCTCTAACTAGCGCATTGTACAGTCTTAACATTACTTCCCTTGTTTTAAATTCTACACTTTTGACAATATACCCTAGCATTCTGTTTGCCTTTTTTATTGCTTCCCCACATTGCTTGGATGGAGAAAGTGAGGAGTCCACATGGACTCCTAGGTCTTTCTCATGCGTTACTTCATCTAGATCTGTACCTCCCATAGTGTAATTATAGTGGACACTTTTGTTACCTGCATGTATTACCTTGCACTTGTCCACATTGAATTTCATCTGCCAAGTGTCGGCCCACAACTGAATATTATCTAATATTCTGAGCCACCTATTTTAGTATCATCTGCAAATTTTACAAGTTTGCTAACTATCCCAGTGTCCAGATCATTAATATAGATTAGAAAAAGCAAAGGTCCTAGTACTGATCCCTGTGGATCTCCACTAACAACCTCACTCCAGTCAGAAGTGACTCCTCTAATCGACACCCTCTGTTTCCTAGACATCAACCAGTTCATAATCCATCGACTTACATTACCCTGAATGCCTACAGCTTCCAATTTGAGGATCAGTCTTTGGTGTGGAACCTTATCAAAAGCTTTTTGGAAATCTAAGTATATCATATCATATGCTTTCACGTGATCTACAGCTGCAGTTGCATGTTCAAAAAAATTTAGTAAGTTAGTAAGACATGATCTGCCTCGTCTAAACCCATGTTGACTATCTCCAAGAATATGGTTTTCATTGAGATGCTCCTCTATTTTCTGTCTAATCATTTTTTCCAACATTTTACAGGTGATGCAGGTGAGACTGATTGGTCTGTAATTTCCTGGCTCAGTTTTGTCCCCTTTCTTGTGGATTGGTATGACATTTGCTGTCTTCCAGTCAGTTGGCACATCCCCTGTTCTAAGTGTCATTTGGAATAATCGAGTTAGCGGTATAAATAATTTCCCTCATTTCTTTAAGTACTGTTGGAAATATCCCATCTGGCCCATGTGATTTGTTTGTTTTTAATTCTGCTAGTCCCTTTAGTACCTCATCCTCATTTATCCTGATCTCTCTTCGGGTTTGACCGGACTGATTGTCAACCTTTGGCATGTCATCTGTTTTTTCTTTTGTAAAAAAAAAACCTCATTTAGAATATTTGCCACATCTTGTTCGTTTTCCAAGATACCTCCATTTTTGCCCTTCATCTGTTTCACCTCCTCCTTTATTGAACTCTTGCTGTTGAAAAAAGCTCTTTGCATTGGTTTTAGCTCCAATAGCTATGTTTCTTTCTATTTCCCTCTTTGCTTTCCTGATCCTTTTCTTAAGATCTCTTTGCAGCTCAGCATATTCTATGTATTTTGTTTCATCAACATCCCTTTTGTATGCGCTATACAACATTTTCTTCCTCTTTATATTTTTTTGCATACCTCTATTAAACCATTTTGACCAGTGTTTTTATGTCACCATGTGGCCATCAGAGAAATTTGAGAATGTCAGAATCTTCACTTGATGGAACATGGCCTCCATGTCAGCCATAATCGCTACTCTTGTCTGAATCTGGTGATTCCATGGCTCCATAGCCTTTGGCGTGCTTGTCCTGATCAGCAGTCCTATTTCTGGGAGTTGCACTTCCTCCAAATAAGGCCACCTGTCCACATCCTTTTGCAGTGGGATGTTCTCCTTGCTCACTGGAATGGTCTTTTGAATGAAGACATCTGGAAGCTCTATGAAGTTGCTGTCCTCCAGTCTGACTACTGATTATCTTTTCTCCACCAATAGTTTTCAGCAGTATGTCTATCTTTCTACCATTGACATTGAGCTCTCTCATGAGCTCCTCAGTGCAAAAAGTGGCAGTACTGCCTGGGTCAATGAAAGCATAGGTAGCCACCACTTTATTACCCTTCTTCGACTTGATTTGAACAGGTACAATAGCCAAAAAGCTGTTGCCGTCACCAGCCCTGGTGTGTCCACAGATCTCCTTTTGTGTTCCAACAAAACCACTGATAATAGACTGTTTTTCAATGTCTTCCAATTGCACTTCTTTGGGAGTAACTGTTTTCTTGCTCTTAATTTGTAACACAGTGGGGTGTGTCAATGAGCAGGTTTTGCAACTCATCTTCTCCTTGCATGTTCTACTCATATGTCCTTTGTTTAGACAGCTAAAGCACAGCCCTTTGCTCCGTAGAAAGTCAATCTTCTCCTTGTGAAGAGACTTCTTCATCTGTTTACACAGCTCCATGCTATGTTCACCTCGGCAGAAGAGACAGGGCTTGGTAAATGCACAGACAGGACTGCCAGAGTTCTTTACCATAGGCTTAGACTCTCTGCCTTCTGTCTGATTGTCCACCATAGTGACAGCTGTGGTGAAACTCCTTTTATAACCACTTTAACTGTGTGACTTTTGCTCTTTGTTTACTCCGCTCCTGGATATCAAAGGTGACACCTCTCCACCTTTCCTTCAGCTTGTATGGAAGCTTGGCAACAATAACACGCATATTAGCTGCGTTGTTGAACTCTTCCATGTAATCCATATCCGTCATGGCATTACAACATCCAGTGAGAGAGAGCGTATGAATGGAGTGCCTCTCCATCATCAGACTTAATAGTAGACCAACTCAGAGCCTTGTCTATGTATGCTACCGAGATCTTGAATCCATCTCCAAAGTGACTTTGGTCACTCCATTCAAAAAAGGTTTGCCATCCCTGACCTATAGCGTTCAATGGCTGAGATGGAAGAAACTTTTCACGTGTTAAAAATAGATCAGGTACTCTACAAATCTTGCCTATATGGAAAGGTTGGCAAAAAGGGAGCAGTTTCTGAAAACCTTGTAAAATGCCCACTAGGAATTTGCTACAAGATGTGCCAAAAAATAAAGGTTGTCCAATGAAACAAAAGTTAACCTATTTGGCCTAAACCCAACACAGCACATCACCCAAGTCAAACCATCCCTACTGTGAACCATGGTGGTGAAGCATCCTGCTATGGAGCTTTGAAACGACAAGGATTGGGAAGCTTGTAAGAAAAAATGTATGGTGCTAAATACAGACATATCTTTGAGGAAAACATTTACTTCAGTCTACAAAATACTTCTCTAGCCAAGACATTAAAAAAATAAACACTAACTTGTTTCACAATAAAAATGATCTTGCCTCTTCATTGTTGAGTAGGCTGTGTAAATAAAAGGGTAGAATCCCATTTAATCCATCACAATTTCAGATTGTAACATCAAATTAAAGTACAAGTGACATGAAAACCTCAATCACAATCCACAATCATATGTATAATACACCTGCCACCAGGATACATCTCTATACCCCCTTGGCTTATATAGACCACAGCAAGGCAGGTGTACCTGCACCCTATGCCAAAATAGCCAAATAACTCATTAATTAATATAACACATGTTTTATGTACATTTCATAAACAGAAGCAATATCCAGAGCAAAATCATTGTCAAGAGTCTGCCATTAAAAGTCCATTGGAAACCCATACAGAAAATGGCTTACAGTCTGTTTTTCTACTTAACTCCACAAAGTAACAACATTTACACACAACATTATCAGCTATCAGCCAATCACAGACTGTACAGATAACAAGAATTGACCGAGAGTCAGCCAGTCGTAGCTACAAAGAATTATATCCACCTTTCCAAATATGTTTATTTAGTATATGGGGAAAAAGGTCAAAGAAGGACCACCACCCATTGATAACTTACATAATATTATTGCTATTATGCATCAATGCCAGAAACAGCTGCAGATCATGCTGGACATCTGGCATTTAATTTGTGTTTCTGTTGATAGTTCTTTCCTGTAGAATATAGTTGTGTAAATGTATACTTCTAATGTTTCATGATGTGCTGTGATGTTTATGTTTATGATGTTTATGATGTTTTACATGTTCTTACAGTTTTGAAATGTGTGTTTGCTACAACATTGTATTGTTAAATTTTCACTTTATTGCAATGGTGACACGACATTTTTGTTTGTAGTTATAAAATAAAACAATGCTGCCCAATAGTACATTTTAAAGTTGTATTCCTCAAACTCTAACATACTGCTACAGACGTCTCACGACACATAAGAAAGGGTAGATACACACATGCCCTGTATGATAAGTTCAATATAGTTGACAGTGCTACTAGACCACAATGGACCTTTTGGTTTTAAGATCCAAGAAGGCTTATACATCTAAATTAATTATTTCAGATGAACGAAGCATCACTAACATAAATGGAGGCTTAAAAGATTTCTCCCTGGAGATGCCGGGGATTGAACCCGGGGCCTCATACATGCAAAGCATGTACTCTACCACTGAGCTACATCCCCGCCTGCTTTCATTAATGTTTAAGATCATATGAACTGATAATAGTAATTAAAAATATAATAGTATTAATACTGACGTATAATAAGAGCTGGTCTTAATTACAGATCTGTACTTTGACTTACTACGCTCTCATCGTCGCCTCGTTAGCGCAGTAGGTAGCGCGTCAGTCTCATAATCTGAAGGTCGTGAGTTCGATCCTCACACGGGGCAGTGACACTGCTTTTGTGTTTGTTCACTTGTTTCTGTTCACGTTTTCTGATGTTGTGTAAAAGTAGCAGGGAGTCTTGGCAAGTGAGCCCTACGTATCTCTCATTACACTAATCGTTTTGGTGATCTTGAACTCGTTATCTCAAGGGTCCTGAACTGCAACTTCGTCAGAGGTATCGGGTTGAGGTTTGACAACATTGCTGCAAATATTATTAGTTTGACATTACTGGAGAAATTATATTATATTATAGACGCGCAGAACAGGTCCTAATACACTTCTTCCACCCCACTGACGTTTAAACAGGATATGCATAATTTAAAATCTCATTGATTCGTTTTAAAATGATTAACGTGCCATCATACAAATAATAATAATAATAATAATAATAATAATAATAATAATAATAATAATAATAATAATAATAATAATAATTTATTCAAATGCAAATGAAGTTTAACACTGCAAAACCAACAAAAGCATGGGTTTTCCCTCTGCCACAAACGTTTTCCTCCAAATCACTGTTTGATGCTGATGCCACCATTATTTGTATATTTCGAATATATTGACTTATAAAATAATACATTTTTTTAATTAAGATGGTGACCCATGACGATGTTAAAGCCTTTCTTTGTCTTAGCTCTGGCTGCTGTCTGAATCGTTGTCTGTAAAGACCCTGAAACAGAAATGGAAGAAGTTAAGGCTTGTTGTGAATGACATGGGCAATAAGAACTAAATACAGTTTTATTCGTTTTAGTATTTAACATCACCAGAAAAAAATTAAATCAACATTTTGATGCTTATGATTAAAATATTTTAAAATTCAATTCTAAAATAATTTTAAACTTTTAAAATCCTGAAGTGATTTAAAAAAAAAAATGAACTGAATAAACAAGTGCATTAAAGTAATCAAAACATTTCGTGAATCCAGGGTCCAGGGTCCAACTGTCCCCGAGATCTTTGTATTCTTTTTGGAATGGGATGCTGCACTCCTGGAGGCAGATGAAATTGGCCTTCATACTTGCCAGAGAGTTTAAAATATTGTCTGTATTTTTCCTCTCAGCAATGCTTCTCACTGTAACAGTTATAATTGTTAGTTTGTTAGTGCCATGAGGGCAGTGAGAGCAAATACCCGCTCCTCCCCACTTCTCTCTTCTCCATCACCTAGCTAGTGCTCGCACCCGTAACTTCAACCATTTGCCTCTCCGCATGATCCTCTAGGAAGCCCATGTGGGGGGCATCTAGGGTCCCACCACTCGGAAAGGCTGGTGGAACAGCACTGGACCCAGAGCTCATGCTGCTGGGAGTTCTCCCTGATTATTTCGCATTGACTGACGAGCAGGTGGCAGAGCAGAGGCCCTGTGTATGAACGAGGAGATAATTGCTGCAATTGATGCTGAAGGCCTTCATGATCGTAGCCACCAGCGCTAAATCTCCTCTCCTGAGGACCTGTGGCTATCACTCTACCAACGGAAAGGCAGACTTCTTTTGGTCCCCTCCACTGAGAGAGACATCAGGGGAGTGGGTCAGGAGTGATATTACTATGAGAGGGCCAGTCATAAACCAACAGCTTTTCCACTGGGGGGGGTGAAGAAGGCACACAACTCTCTGCTCAGGTCTCAGAGAGAGGCGTGTAAAACTGAGGAGGAGAGGTCGCAGCTGCAGGGGAGGAGCTGACGGGGGGGGCTAGCAGAATTCGCTCTCTTATTCTCCACCCCCCCCTCATTGACTCGCCTCCTCCCTGCTCTTCTCCTTCTCTTCCAACTTTAACGGTCCACTTCCCCTCCCCCTCCGAGTCAGAGTCAGAGAGGGAGATTATGAGACTCCTGACGACTCCTATGAGACTCCCTCATCCTGGGACGTCTCAGTTTGTTTCCCTTCCACTCCACTCCCCCCAAGGGCCCGCACCCTATTTGCATAGGAGGAAGGACAATTCCTAAAAAGATGCCCTCCTCCAGGCCCTATCCTGCTTGCAGGCCCTGGTCAAATGGTTTTGGCCGCAAATTGGCTGCTTGGGCATGCCATGGTAGAATACGAGCCCTCTGTTTGCTCCTAAAACTACGGTTCTCAGCAGGTGGCGCACCCCATCGATGGAGGCCACTTCTACCTGCAGGTGTACCTGCCACTGGTGAGCACTGGTCCAAACCCCATCCTCATCCATAACTCTCTTACTATCTGACAGGATCTCACAATGTCTCCTCAACCATTCCTTTATATCGTACTTTGCCACCGCTTCATTAAAGAACTGTACAGTTATGATATTTATTTCTTTATCAGTCAAAGCATGCAGGGGCATGCAGTTTTTCTTTTTTCTAACAATGCTCCAGACACACTCCAGCACTTGAGAGTTTGTAAAACTCACCTCAAACACATCTCTAGGTCCAGGCAGCTTCACCAAGCAGTTCAGAAGTCAGAAGGGGTGAAGCTCAGTCCCCTCTGCAGCACTGACCTGCTAAATTCCAGCCGGGTGAGGGCTGTGGTCTCGTCTCCCGAGTCCAATATAAGAACTAAATAAAGCACTTCCTGTAGATTCCTGTTGGTGGCCCTGGTGCAGAGGCAAGTGCCATGGTTGCAAAGCTCCTAGAGGGTCCTGGTGTGGCTCCCTGTGGGGAGAAATGCTTGGCAGGGTGGGAAATTAGTGCAGTCCTCACAATATTATACAATTAGTTTTGTCTATACAATGTAAACATAAGCCTATAGGTTATGGCTGCAGCTATATGTCTTAAAATAGTAAAATAAAACCCATATAGCTGTGTAATTAACCTTGGTTCCCTCAGCCTGGGCATTTTCAGCATCAGCATGGGCACCAGTCTATCTGGACTGTCTGGAAGAAATTGAGAAGTCTGGTTGCTCACCACACACTTTTCCAGATGAGGTCTAACTAGCGCATTGTACAGTCTTAACATTACTTCCCTTGTTTAAAATTCTACACTTTTGACAATATACCCTAACATACTGTTTGTCTTTTTAATTGCTTTCCCACATTGTTTGGATGGAGAAAGTGAGGAGTCCACATAAACTCCTAGATCTTTCTCATGCATTACTTCTTCCAGGTTTATTCCTCCCACAGTGTAATTATAGTGGACATTCTTGTTACCTGCATGTATTACCTTGCACTTGTCCACATTGAACTTCATCTGCCCGCCCACACCTACATATTATCTAAGTCTCTGCCAAGATTGTATCTGCTGAGCCACCTATTTTTGTATCATCTGCAAATTTGACAAGTTTGCTAACTATCCCAGAGTCCAGATCATTAATATAGATTAGAAAAAGCAAAGGCCCTAGTACTGATCCCTGTGGAACTCCACTAACAACCTCACTCCAGTTAGAAGTGACTCCTCTAATCGACACCCTCTGTTTCCTAGACATCAACCAGTTCATAATCCATCTACTTACATTACCCTGAATGCCTACAGCTTCCAATTTGAGGATCAGTCTTTGGTGTGGAACCTTATCAAAAGCTTTTTGGAAATCTAAGTATATCATATCATATGCTTTCACGTGATCTACAGCTGCAGTTGCATGTTCAAAAAAATTTAGTAAGTTAGTAAGACATGATCTGCCTCGTCTAAACCCATGTTGACTATCTCCAAGAATATGGTTTTCATTGAGATGCTCCTCTATTTTCTGTCTAATCATTTTTTCCAACATTTTACAGGTGATGCAGGTGAGACTGATTGGTCTGTAATTTCCTGGCTCAGTTTTGTCCCCTTTCTTGTGGATTGGTATGACATTTGCTGTCTTCCAGTCAGTTGGCACATCCCCTGTTCTGTCATTTGGAATAATCGAGTTAGCGGCCTATAAATAATGTCCCTCATTTCTTTAAGTAATGTTGTAAATATCCCATCTGGCCCTGGTGATTTGTTTGTTTTTAATTCTGCTAGTCCCTTTAGTACCTCCTCCTCATTTATCCTGATCTCTCTTAGGGTTTGACTGGACTGCATTAGTTTTAGCTCCAAGAGCTATGTTTCTTTCTATTTAACTCTTTGCTTTCCTGTCCCTCTATTAACATCTCTTTGCAGTTCAATATATTATTTGTATTTTGTTGCATCTCTATCCCTTTTGTATGTGCTATACAACATTTTCTTTCTCTTGATATTTTTTTGCATACTACTATTAAACCATTTTGGAAAAATGTTTTTTGGTCTTCAATTTTCTAGAATGTTCATATATTACCAAATATAGGTGTGCAAAGCTGATAGAGACCTATCCTAATTGACTCACAGATGTAATTGCTGCCAAAGGTGATTCCACCAAGTACTCAGGGGAGTAGAGACTTATCCAATCATGATATTTCAGTTTTGTATTTATAACACTTACTTTTTTCACAATAAAACTTTTTTCCCCTTAACAGTTTGTAGATAAGTGTGTGTGAGGGGGGGATTCCAATGTAAACTCATGAAACATGAGGCACTGACAAATATGAAAACAATGGAATGTAGACTTCCTATAGGCACAATAATATATACATATATACTAATTGACAATACCAATCAGTGACCAATATAACTACTGATGAACTCTTTCTCTCACACTGAGTTGTGTGTTGATCCCAACCCATCCGATCCCACACCTCCTCCTGCTCTCTGTTTTTCACCTTTCTCTCTCTCAGTTGTGCAATATCATCAAACTGTCCTGCTTTGTTTTTCTTTGTTGAGGTCAGGTTTGTGCACTTTTAATTGATCTCTGTCAGGTATTTTGCCTTCTTTAAAAGTTGGAGCTTAATTACAAATTACCTTATGTTCTTACAGTACGGTATGCATCAACAAAGCTTGTTTATCATCTTAAATAATAATAATAATAATGTCTATCCCTCACCCTCTGTCCTCTCTCTCACTCTCTCTATTGCTCTGACAGCTGCAGCTGAAACTCTATCCCTATTTCTGTTTGTTTTTTGGACTGTGATCTGTAGGGAATTTAATTAAAAAGTTCAAGTTCAGTATGGAATCTGACTAATACACTGCCTGCTTGTCTCTCTACAATACAGTACAGCTGGGGTCTTGAGTTCCTTGTCAATGGAATGTAGTGTGCACTTGTGTTTGTGCTGTCCTAATTCTCTCTCTTGAATAGATCTTGGTGTTATCAAAAACTGCAGCCCAAGGACCTGAGGAGCTACAGGCCACTGTGGTGGTGGGGCAAAAGCCACTTCATAATTTCCTAAAGGGAGAACCAAAGAGTGAAGATTTAAATGTTTAAGGTGAGGTGTTCATGGTAGATGATTGTCCAGTACAAAGACAACAACAGTTGCTTCTGAATAAAAAGCACACCAGGGGGACTATACATCACAAAACAAAAGGAAATGCTCAGTACTTTCACTGGGAAAGTCAGTCCAAATCAAAACCCTGTTGTATATAATGGTGGACAGTCAAGCAGAGTTGTAATGACTCAAGTCAGTGACTTGACTCGAACGGATTCATTGATATCAATGACTCGACTCGAGTCCCTGTAAGAAAATAATCTACTGGAGTCAGTGCTCAAAATACATGACTCGACTCAAGTTAAAACACAAAAGACTCCATCTGACTCAAGTCATTGTCTATATGATAAAAATAAATTAAAACAAAAACAAAAACGCACCTTCTGTACATGCAGTCATTTTGTTGCGTTAACAAAACCGGCTTTTACAGTGATTGGCAAGATCGTTGCTAAGGAAACGCTTTTCTAGCCTATAGCACAGTTCTCTGATCATAACATCAGCAAGGTGCAATCAAGCTATGGTGGCTCATTGCGTATATTCTGCACAGATACTCTGAATTCATTGGCTAAATGTTCAGATTCTGTGCAGATTTCTGCAGATCTGCAGAAATCTGCAATACCAGAAAGCGACCTGGTTATTGTTAAACTGTACGTTCAACAATATGGAAAGAACGCTAAAAAATTATATTAACATTGAACAGTGTGTGTGTGTGTGTGTGTGTGTGAACCCGAAATGTCAGAAAATTACTGTTGATGTTAGCTTGTATTTAATTTAATGTTGAGTGAATGTTAAATTGTTCCCCCAAAAATTACTTGCCCGGTTCCATAGGCACAGTGGATGCACCCCCCACCCCCCGCAAAAATATTGAAAGCGCCAACCTCCCACCGCCCATGATATGAATGCTGACAAGCTGTCTGCTCTGCTTGAGAACAACGCGCCACAATAACTACTCGACAACTACACTACAATTTATTTTTCTTTTGGCCTCAATTTTTTGTCTCCATATGAAATTAAATCACACCAAATTTCCTTTCATGTAGTGTCTGAAACAATTATAGGGTAGTGTCACTTGAAAAAAGTTATTAATTACTGTACTTCTAACTCAATTGAGCACAGATATTTGTATATATTGGAACTAATGACTAAAAGTGACTCGAGGCAGATAGGTTACTCGACTACAAATTCAATGACTCGACTTGACTTGACTCAAGCTTGGTACGTCACTGTATGTCACTGTGTCCCAGTTTTAGTGACTTGGTTACAACTCTTCGGTCAAATGTGTTATTTTCCAGTGCTGAAGATAACAGATATGGATGTAACGAATTGGGGGATTCATTTTTTGGGGGGACAATTTAATGTTCACTCAACATTAAATAAAATGTGTGTGTGCGTGTGCTAATCTAACCTGATAACACACACAATCACAAGCAATGTGATTGGCACTGCTTCTCCAAAGAAACTGTTGTCTATTTTTAAGATGGGTGCATTATTTTCTTGAAGCTGGAAAGATGGCATGCAGGAAGGAAACCTGAAAAATGACTATTGTAGGACTAAACATCCTTCACCTTCACTGGTGCTGGTAGTCTCTGTATTATATTGTTAATATTAAGGCTTTCATCAACTGGCAAACTGATTGCACTCTTACATGCTTGATTCAGTAAACAGTTTATAAGCACAGCTGTAGACAAATCTAAAAATATATATATCAGCTTTGACTTTTGCCCTATTTACTTTTTGACCCAATGATCAATCCTAAGACTACAAAGCCTCGATATATTCTTAACATTTAACTTTTTTAAATTATGTTTTTCATTGCTTTCTATCGATCCTTAGGTGACAGTGTCTTTGTTTTACCGCAATTTGTCTCTGTCTCTGTCTCTTCAAAAGGTGACACTGTCCCATGTTTAACTGCATTAATCTCTCTCTCTCTCTCTCTCTCTCTCTCTCTCTCTCAAATTCAAATTCAAATTCAAAACAAGCTTTATTGGCATGATATGTTTACACACAAGTATTGCCAAAGCAATTGGGTACATTGAAATTATATACAATAACATTAAGAACTTTGCAAATATAAAATAAAATATTGTGTTATTTACATATATTTTACATGGTTAATGCGCTGTGTTGTTGGTTTGGAGACATGGTTGTGGTTCTCTGGCTGTGTGGCAGGCTGTGATGTACTCTGCTGCGATCACAGCACATTCTCTGTGCCCCCAGCACCACTCTGAGCTGTGCCTCTGCTGGCGAATCTGGGGAAGAAGGCATCTCTTGTGTGTATCTGGAGCAGGTCAGGGCGAAGTGCGTCTCTGTCTCTACCTCCCCAGACCCACACTGTCTGCACAGGCGTCTGTCTCTGGGTGTCCATGTCTGCCTGTGCCGTCCGGTCTACACCTCCAGGCTGTGGTCACTCAGTCTGTACCTGGTCAGAGTCCGTCTCTGCTGGGGGTCTGTGACCAGTGTCAGGTTGTCTGCCGGGCTGTATCCTCTGCCCAGGGCCCTGTAGCACTCCAGCTTGTTCTGCTGTTTGGTTTGTTCAGCCCAGTGCTCGATGTAGCTGCAGTGCAGCGCTGCAGTGATGTGCTGGAGCTGGGGGGGCTGTCTCCTGCCTCGGCTGCTCAGCAGCTCTGTGCTGTCAGTGTGGCTCTGGGCACAGAGCCTCAGGGCCAGCTGGCCGAGGGTGTCTGTGTGGGGGGTGCGTTCCTGCTGCCTCAGGGCGCTGTGCTGGAGGGTCTCTGGGCTGCTGTGTTTCAAGTGTAGCCAGTATACCCAGAGGCAGGCGCCCCAGTTCGGCTCGGTAGCCAATGTTGGGGCTACTCCTGTGGAGCTTCAATATGTACCTGCAGAAGTCGGCGTGCAGGGCTTCTGTGGGGCTCCTCTCCCATTTGTCGAAGTCGGTGCTGATAACCGGGCCCCAGACCTCACTGCCATACAGCAGGATGGGCAGGATCACGCTGTCAAAGAGCTTTGTCCACAGCAGCACCAAGGGGTTCAGGGAGCTGATCCTCTTCTTGATGTTGTAGTACGCCCTGCTTGCTTTGTCAGCGAGGCTCTTGACAGCGAGAGTCAAGTTGCCTGAGGAGTTTATTAGTATTAGATTGTGTATGCCATCCTGGTTATCTGAAAAGAACTTCCAAGCTCTGCAAATCTGTGTCACTTCACATATTATATTAATCATTATAGTGTATGGTTGGACATGATCCTATAGATAATTCTATTCTAAAAATAATGCCAAATGTATACATACATACAGACGGGTGACAAATTAAAGGAAAAACAACATAAACTGTCTCAGTAAGGTGTTGTGCCACCACAAGCTGCTAGAACAGCTTCAATGCTCTTGGCACAGATCCTACGAGTCTCTGGACTCTACTGGAGGGAGGGACACCATTCTTCCAAAAGATATTTTGGGTGTTTTGATGATGGTGGTGGAGAGCGCTGTCTAACATGTCAGACCAAAATCTCCCATAGGTGTTCAATTGGGTTGAGATCTTGTGACTGTGAAGCCCATAACATATGATTCACATTATTTTCATACTCATCAAACCATTCAGTGAGCCCTCATGCCCTGTGGATGGGAGCATTGTCATCCTGGAAGAGACCACTCCCATCAGGATAGAAATGTTTCACCATAGGATTTGTAATGATTTGCAGTGACCCTTCCCTCTAAGAGGACAAGTGGACCCAAACCATGCCAGGAAAATGCACCCACAGCATAAAAGGGCCTCGGGACCCCCTCACTGTAGGGGTCAAGCAGTCAGGCCTGTACCGTTCTCTTGGTGTCGCCACACATGCACTCACCCACTTGTCGAGAATATGGTGAAGGATGACTCATCTGACCATAACACATTTTTCCACATCTCTGTAGACCAGTGCCTATGGTTTTTGCACCACTGATCTCTCAAATGTGCATTTGTCTTTATAATGAGGGGTTTATGCACTGCAGCCCTACTATAATATCCCTCTCTGTGTAGTTCTCGATGGACTGTTCTTGCTGACACAGTCTGATCACGTCCTGCATTGACACTCTCAGTCACCTGGGAAAGAGTTGCTCTTCTGTTTTTCCTTACATATCACAGTTATACACAAGCATCATGGTCATCGAATGAGTGCTCTCGACCACAATTTCCAACCCTATTTACTGATGTCTTTCCCACAGATCTAAATGCAGATGTAACTTTAGTCACTGTTCCTATTGAAACACTAGCCTGTTGAGCGTCTTTGTGACTGAAGTTCCTGCCATTTGTGCCACAAAAATGACTTTCAAAGTCACTTACATCCTTTCCTCTTGCCATCTTGATCCAAAATCGAGGTCAACTGGGCCTGCTCAGCATTTTTATATATGCCACAGAGCATGATAGGATGTTAATTGCTTAATTGCTTAATTATGCAGTACACCTGTTTGGAGGCACCTGCATTCGTTATGTTCCTCCACTCATTTATTCATGTTTTTCCTTTAATTTGTCACCCATCTGTACATACATATATTCATGTGGACTCAGCCAATGGTTCATAGTCCTGTCCAAACTATATTATAGTCCACATGGTGCTGGCTCCCATCTGGGCCCTATACACCAGACAGCATGTTTTCTAGTTTGGGATGTAAAGATTCCAGTTGACTGAATTGTTTGAAGACAGCGGTTGTGTTACCCTCAGAGTGCCACACCATCATTTTACATGTAATGACAGTCCAAATATTCCACACTTTCCCTCTCTTAACTACAATTAATCACCTGGAATCTAAACCATTTTCTCACTGGAGTGGAAGCACTGTTTCAACAATCTCTGAAATTGTAGCACTAAATTACATTAATTATGTTTAAGTAAGTAAATGAATAACAAGACAACACGGAAACACAAATGTGGATATTATAGGTATACATTAATTTAAAAAACATACATGCCTTCCATGTTTCCATGACAACTGATAAGGTAAATAAAACCTAAACAGCTGAAGCCAAGATATTCAGCACTGAACATATAGGAATGTCTGATTTATTTAACAACAGGACTTTGTGATGCATCATAAGTATCATGTTGTCTCTGTTATTCTCCAAGCATCCCTTATTCTACTTGGAGGTTGTGATGCTGGTTCACAGTGCAGTGGCAGCGATTCTGATGTGTGGCTTCTCTGCTTCGGGTCTTCGCTCCTCCTGCACACAGGTCAGTCATCTGTGATTATTATTATTGTAAGTTGTAGGAATAAGAGAAGTAATGTTTTTGTAACTGGTTAATACCAAATAGGGTCTCCATTTGATGTTGAGGACAGTATATATTATCTAAACTATACATTTTCACATGTATGAGTCACATTCCATAGGGTGTGGGAAGACAGGTAAGTAATCCAAGTGCAGAGCATGGAAGAGGTGGTTGGAAACGGGCAGAGTTCAAATACCAACAAAACAGGGTAAATGAAGACAGGAAAAGGCGTAGTCGAGGTCACGGGCAAGGTTCTATAGATCGGGCAAACAGGGTGTCAAGGGTCAATCCAGGAGTTGTGGTCAAAAAAAGGGAACTGCTCAGAAATGCAACATAAAGGAATGCAAGATTTAATGATGAGTGTGAGCCAGGGAGGGGTTTAAATACAGAGGCAGATGACCAGAAGATGGGAAGCAGGTGTGTGGTAAGTGATCTGGGTGATTATTCAATGGTTGACTGCAGGGTTTGAGAGGGAAGACTGTAATGGGAGGGGCAAGGTTGACCTCTGGTGGGTAACTGAGGAAGTGCTTTAGACTAGGAACTGCGGAAGTGTTTTAGATGGGCTATGACAGTATACATACGTTATATCATATTAGTCATATATTGTATAAGGAACTAATTCTCTCTCTCTCTCTCTCTCTCTCTCTCTCTCTCTGTCTCAATAGGCTATCATCATAATGCAAAATCTAACTTCAGAACAGGAGTCAAGATGATTTCTGAAGATATGAAGATTGTATCTACCTTTCTCTATATTTTCATACTGGAAACAGAATGTAAAGTATACTGGTCTAACACCAAAATATTAAAATAGAGTGAATGTACTGTAACTGCTCCTGAAGACAGAGAGGGGTGATAAATTCTTTATTAACACCCACCACACAGCATAGACAGTGAAAGAGGGAATAACCAAATCCTTCAGTAACTCAGTACTGAGATCTTCTCCCCACACTTCCCCAGTCAGCCACCAGAGGTCATCATCAGTTCTAACTCAAACCTCAAACATTCCTTAGCACCATGTGCAATTGTTCTTTCAACCACTTCTCCCATTGGTCCTGCACTCCAGCCTCTGTTCCCTGCTTCCCTCTTCTCCCATTCCCATTTGGATGCCAAATCAACACCTTGAACTCATGATTCATCAGACCAGGCCACCTTCTTCCATTGCTCCATGGTCCAGTTCTGATGCTCACGTGCCCATTGTAGGCGCTTTCGGGAGTGGACAGGGGTCAGCATGGGCACCCTGACTGGTCTGCGGCTACGCAGCCCCATACGCAACAAACTGCGATGCACTGTGTGTTCTGACACCTTTATATCAGAACCAGCATTAACTTTTTCAGCAATTTGAGCTACAGTAGCTCGTCTGTTGGATTGGACCACACGGGCCAGCCTTCGCTCCCCACGTACATCAATGAGCCTTGGCCGCCCATGACCCTGTCGCCGGTTCACCGCTTTTCCTTCCTTGGAGCACTTTTGATAGGTACTGACCACTGCAGACCGGGAACACCCCACAAGAGCTGCAGTTTTGGAAATGCTCTGACCCAGTCATCTAGCCATCACAATTTGGCCATTGTCAAAGTCGCTCAGATCCTTATGATTACCCATTTTTCCTGCTATTAACACATCAACTTTGAGGACAAAATGTTCCCTTGCTGCCTAATATATGCCACACACTGACAGGTGCCATGATAATGAGATTATCAGTGTTATTCACTTCACCTGTCAGTGGTCATAATGTTATAGCTGATCGGTGTATATATGTATATATATATATATATATATATCCCTTAGTTGCTAGTACCCTTTGTGAAGTCTTGATCACACTTTGTGTATTTTCTGAGCCCTGTCTCCTTGTGTTGCTGTTACTTGTGAACCTTTGACTAGTGCCTGTTTGTTTTGACCCTTGATTCCTGGATTGCCCTCTCTGAACTGTTTGCCAGATTGCCTGACCCTTTGCCTGCCTCATTGATAACACTTCAATAAATACATGTACATAGTCACTGTCCAATGTGTTTTGAGGTGAAAAAAATAATTGCGTGCACACACACATAGAGCCATGCTGAGGCATACTGGTCTTCATCAAAATGTATTTAAAAAGATTACAATGGCACTTTTCATGCATTGTGCGCTCAGTGTGTGTGTGTGTGTGAGTGGGATGGGACTTGCATGTTATTTTTAATGTTTGAACCATTACTAAATTAAACAAAATATAGTATCCCTACTAGCTAAAAGGATACATAACTGGACCAATAAGATGGTGCCAGACAGATAGCTTGTTGATTAATGTACTGTACATGCAAGCCATATCAGTAATTTCAAGCCCTATTCCTCAAAGTTTGTTGAATAAGAACTACATCATAGTCCTATATATTTCATATTTTCCTCATATTTATTCTATGTACTTAAGCTTGTATCCTCAAAAGTGAGTGTACCTGAGCAATGTATAACTATTTGTACCAGAAAGGAATTTTACCATTTAGAAGTATACAAAGTTTAATATGTGTAGTATGCAGCATTATAGATATTGTGTATGGCCCTCATGATAAATAATTACTTTTGGATATGTCTATTTAGGCAGAAATCTGTATTTTTTAATTACATTCAACGGGTTAATGTTGGGTGGTTGAGTATGCACGGGCCAGTTGTGGTGGGCAGGTCTGGATCAAAGTCCAAGGTCGTTTTTAGTCTCAACACAGCAACAACAGATTGATAGTTTATTCTTAGGATTTTAAAATGTAGGTGACAAGGGTGAGTGTTATCACTCCCAAACTTCTTCGTGATCCTTGTAGTTTACACAACCATAGTGCTTTTGGTTCTTTTCCGTCTCAGCGTAGGAGAGACCAGCCACACTTTCAATTCCTTCAATTAGGAACAAACTAGAATCATGTGACATGCTGTGAATATGCTCAGTTTAGTCATCAACACAGATATGAGCCGGGAAGTGTGTGAAAAATTCTGATTTCATTGAAAAAATCAGTTTTGGGATAAGAAAATTTGTATTCTTTTTTTTTTGTCAACATTTGTTTTTATGATGCCACTGGCTTAGTTCAATAATTTAGAAGAGGTCATGATGAAGCACAATTTGGATGGAAATTACGTTTGTAATGATGATGAAACAGGCGAGACAGTGCAGCATACAGGTGGGAGCAATGACCTCAGGGGAAAGGGGTGTGCTAGTATCGATAACATGCAGTCAGTGCTCTTGGCAACACAATCGCCTGTCCCTTATGGAAACTAAATATATGCAGAATATATTTTTCAAAATATGTTATTGGAAAGAATGATTTTAAAATATCTGTAACAATATATTCCTGGAAAATATATTACAAGATATTTTAAAATATATTGCACTATATTACAATATGTAAATTATTGCCATTTTTGTATATTGATATATTTTTCAAAATATATGAATATATTATAAAATCATCTATATATATTTTAACATATGTAACAATATATTGTCCTATCTTCCTGGAACATATTATATATAATATACTATATATAAATGACTGCAATATATTTTAAAATATATAAATATATAAAAACGGTACATGATCACCTCCACCCTGGGGCAACTAAAAATGAAATCACAGTTTCCATGATGGGCTGTGTCCTCCTTCTCCTTTAGCTGGTAATAAAGCTCATTGATTTTTCCCTTGTTTAGTGCCTGGACATTTCGTTTGGAGAGAGTAAGGAGAGAATTAAGTTATGAACAGAGACTAAGCTCATAGGGTTCAATAATAATAATGTATGCGATGTTTACACAAATCAAATATTGACACTTGCACTAGATAAATAAAAACTTTGCTTTTTACCTGGATTTGGTTCACAGAAAAATCACTAGGGAGGAAAAAAGAAAAAGGCTAGTGTTTGATAGACATCAGAAGATGTGTTATGGAACGATATTTGATCACCTGTACAAGAATAAATGTAAGCGCAAAACAAAATCAGTCCCGAGTTACACACACGTAGAAAACACTAGATTTCATGTCTCCTAGCTGTCTGAAGTCTCCATCAGCATCTTGCTCTGGTTCCAGTGGAAACTCTGGTCCTGATCGCCATTGGTTTAAACTCAACAAAACAAACACTGGTGCCGGCCACTCAATCCCAAAAAAACACAAGTCAGCAACAAGTATTTGAATCCTTGTCCGCTCAGGAAAACATTTTACATAACTGACATAAAGCAGAAAGGTAAACAGTCCACTGTTCGTTGTCCCAATCTCCATCTTCCCCACACGACCAATCAGCTCAGTATCAAGAGTTTCAAACTTGATTGACAGCAGAGCATTTCACGTAAACTCGGAGCCTACACTGCTCAAACTCATTATAGATAGATAGATAGATAGATAGATAGATGTATAGATGGGTAGATAAACAGGGGCCATATATTTGGACTATGTAATATTTTAATAATGTAAAAATGTGATTAGATTAAAAATATATATCAGGTGAGACTGAAATTTTGGCATCCTTAATTTAAGCAATATTCACTATTTAGTTTTGAATGTATTGCATTATTTCAAATTGATTGAGCCTAGACTAGAGAGCATTAGTGAATATCCCAGTTGATTGGACTGAGTTAAGACAGATACAGGTCTGTAGAGTTGCAGATATTGGCAACCCCTGTCTAAAGCCCAAGCCCAGCTGAGCCCAGTCTAACCAGCTACTACCCACTTGGGACCCATCTGGGTGTGCTGGCTGGGTAGATACATATGAAATATTTTAAGTTATGATACTTGTACAGACAATGGCTAGTAGATAATACATACCTCCAACACCTGAGTTTGAGTCTCAGGCATTTCACTACACTGCAATGTTATATATGTATTATTGAAATCGGAAATAATATATTTTGTGAAATATATTTTGTAAAAATGGCAAATACATTTGGTGAAATATATTAATTTAAATATATTCTTAAATGTATTTTAGATATAATTTAGGAAAATGTATTTTGAACTGAATATATTTTACATTATATGCCCAAATATTTTTTATAATATATTGCAATATATTTCCTTTCTGTATGGGGTTACATTGGTCCATTGAAGCACTGCTTTGACTCCTGCAGGAACATTGGCATCATCCTGCTTTCATTTCCATCCCACTGTTTGCATAAGCTCTAGACTCTGGACAGAAGTGTGTACGGGCCATTAAAGAAAACGGCCAACTCTACAATCAATGCCTGATGAGAATAAATCCAGGAACGACTTTAAATAAATGACATTCCAGGTACCGTCAAGACATTACAAATTTTTTGGTTACATACACACACACACAATCAATCAATCAGTGGGATGCATTTCCCACAACTAGGGTTAAGTAATTTATTACAAATAAAATAAATACACAGAGAAAAGAATACATAAATAAATGTTGAAATAAAAAAATGAATACAAAATAAATGTCCAAGCATTTATTTATTTCAACATTTAAATGAATGTGCTATTTTATTTATTTCAACATTAATTCATTTATTGATTCATGTATTTTTTCTTTGGGTATTTATTTTAAATATTTGTATTGATAGTCTTCCATATCTGTCTTCACACTAAATACATTGTATACATGAGGCTGCTTGTTGCCACAAAGGGAAGGCATATCCAGTTGCAAAATGGTTTGTTACAGAGTGTTTTGCATTTAACTAACGTAAATAAGTTACCAGTCAGAAGTGGAACTTGAACTGACACCTCCAGGTGAGACTGCGAGCTGAACACAGCACCTTTAGACCGCCATTGTGTTTTGTATTTATGAAATCACCAGAGTTCATGTGAAGTTATTGCATAATCATTTATTCAACAAGCTTGATCTGTGTTTGTATCTCTATCTGTGTGTGTGCTATATAGTAAAGAAAATAACTCTCATTGAATTCTTGTAGCAGACACAGCAGAATAATAAAAACTGCCGGCTTTTGTTTTGTGCATTAAAACAAAAACAAAAAACAAAAAAAATTGCTTTTTCAGTTCTTGTTTTTCTTTGATACATGTTATTTTGTGTATTTGGAGTATCATTCCTTCATTGCTTTTGAGAGTTCACTCTCTCCTACACCATCTCTCTCAATCTGTCGCAACACACATTCTCTGTCTCTCTCTTCCTCTAACACACAGATGCATACAAACACATAAACTATCAGTCTCTCTATGGCAGACTTTGTCTCTCTCTCGATCTCTCTCTTTCACACACAGACACATACACAAACTATGTTAGTCTGTCTCTCTCACACACAAACACAAACACACAAACTCCCTCTCTCAGCCACAATTTTGTCTCTCTAAAACACATACACTCTGACTCAACTTACTTTATGCTACTTTCTCGTAACAGTTAACGCAGCACTCTAAATTCAAATGAGTTTGCAAAACAATGAAATGTGCAAATTGTTCTAATATGTCACAGTTAAATACATAGATGTGCTCAAATTTGTTGGTACCCCTCCACAAATGTAAAGAATGCACAATTCCTCTGAAATAACCTGAAACTGCCAAAAGTAATTGGCATCCACCATTGTTTATTACATATTTACAGTTTTTCTCATTTGCTAAGACACTCTTAAAGAAACTGGGATCCACTTGATCTTCATCATCACCTTCTTAGCAAAGCAGAAATCTTCTCTTGCAAATGTCTTAACACTCTCATTTGTTTCACACATTTTTCACACCCTTTGTCAAAACAGTTATCACAGATCTCGTTGAAAGACCCCAAACTCTATTGGATTAACTGTGTTGAACAAAAGGAAAACATCTATTCACAGCTGATAGAAAGTACTTAATTATAATTATGAATCTCTAATGCACCTGTGTGAAACTTGCTTGCACAACTCTTCAATCAGCAACCAGTCCTCATCCATCTATAAAAGATGCCACCTCTGTGTGGCTATTTGCAAGCATGGATCAAAGAGGCCAAAGGCATGGAAGGAGAGTAGAGGCCATGGCAGAGGGGCCCAAGGAAGAGGAGTTTGCATGCGAGTCACAGCAAGAGGAGAACATAAACTTACAGTTTTTCTTGATTGCTAAGACACTTTTAATGAAACTGGGGTCAACTTGATCTCCATCTTATCCTAATGAGATAAACTGTATTCATTTTTGCAGAACACTAAGTAATTTTTCATAGCTTTCACACATGCAAATGTTAAGCATAGTTTTGCAAAACAGTTAACACAACTCTCTACAAACAGACACAAACCTCAGTTGAGTAAATCATGTCAACCAAAATTAAAACATTTGGTCACATCTACTACAAATTACTCCCATGAATGTGAACCTTTTCTGCATGTGTGCAAAATTTCTTAGCACAATTATTCATTCAGCAAACGTGTCTTATTCATGCATAAAAGAGCTCAAATTTGAGCTGTTTACAAGGGAGGATGGACTAAGTAAAAGGCTGAGGGTGAGGGCAAGGACAAGTACATGCACAAGAGCAAGGACAATGGAGAGGTAGAGCTACCCATAAAGGAAGAGGGGATCAGATGTGTGGTGGTGGAGTAGCTCAAAGGGGAATACAAAGAGCTAATGTTTCAGATTACATTCAGATTATTGACCATTTTGTCAATTATGGCTTTTCCATGAGAGAGGCTGGGCAACGCAACTCCACATACATGACTGCAATTTATGTGAGTGAAGCCGCCTTCAACCTTTCAAATAAGGAGTATGTAGTAAGGAGTCGATGGAGGAACCCCACTGGTAATAGGGCCACTGTGAATGTGCGAAGGGGTGCACACATCACCATGTGTGCTGCTCTCTCTAGTGGTGGGGTTCTTTACCACATCCCTACAACTGGCCCATACAATAAGGATACGTCTCCTCAAAATTCTTGATGTACCAGAGAGTGGTTCCACCAGATGAGAGAGGGCTGGTGAGACCTGACATGTCCTGCTTCTTCATCACATGGGACAATGTTGCTTAGTTGAAATGGTTTGCAGCCCACCCAGGAATGGTGATGCAATGTCTTCAACCATACTCTCCTTTTCTCAATCCAGTTGAGGAATTCTTCTCTGCTTGGAGATGGAAAGTTCATGATTTCTGTCCACATAACCAGATGTCCCTCCTAGATGCAATGAATGCCAGTTGTCTGGAAATCACTGCAGAGGATGACCAAGCGTGGATGTGCCATGCAAGGAGATTTGTTCCTTGCTGCATTGCGAGGGAAAGCATCCAGTGAGATTTTGATGAAAACATGTGACCTGATCGACAACAATGAATGGACTGACTGTGGTGTATAGTCTATTTGTGTTGCCTGTTTTGACATAGCTTTGTTTTGATTGATTTGTCAGCTTGGAGTATTTGTATTCTCTCTATTTAAATCATCATTGCATTTGTAAGGACAAAATGAAAAAAGGTCAAATATAGCTTGTTGGTTCTGGATATTCCTGCTCTTGAGTGACTTTCTTTCTGCATTGATCATCTTTGGTAAAATTATTTTAGGAAAAAAAAAATACAGCGCATGCTCTGATAACGTTTACTTTTATGGTACATACTATGATTATAGTATAAACAAATGGCACAGACATGTCAAAGTGGGTTAACCATGTTAGGGGATATTGAAAGTTGTAGTTAGTATTTATTGGGCAATTATGTAATGAATGATTGAAATATCTTTCCATTTGATCACAAGTTGTGTGTTTTGATGGAGGTAGTTGATTTTGTGTCAAGTATTTAATGCTTTGAGAGTTGTAGTGCATTTTGCAAATGAAATGTGTCATTTTAGCCAATGTGTTTCAGTTTGGGGATGTGTGTTAATTGTTTTGAAAAGGTGAATTCTGTTTGGACAAATGTGCTCAAGCAATCAAGAAAAACTGTATTGAACATGTC